>NC_046155.1:61089641-61096735 GCF_011064425.1 Rattus rattus
TTTTCCTGGAATTCCTTCAGGGATTTTTGTGTCTCCTCTCCTTGGGCTTCTACTTGTTTATTTATGTTTTCCTGGAATTCTTTCAGGCATTTTTGCGATTCCTCTCTGTAGGCTTCTACTTGTTCTCTAAGGGAGTTCTTCATGTCTTTCTTGAAGTCCTCCAGCATCATGATCAAATATGATTTGAAACTAGATCTTGCTTTTCTGGTGTGTTTGGATATTCAGTGTTTGCTTTGGTGTGAGAACTGGGCTCCGATGATGCCATGTAGTCTTGGTTTTTGTTGTTTGGGTTCCTGCGCTTGCGTCTCGCCATCAGATTATCTCTAGTGTTACTTTGTTCTGCTATTTCTGACAGTGACTAGACTGTCCTATAAGCCTGTGTGTCAGGAGTGCTGTAGACCTGTTTTCCTGTTTTCTTTCAGCCAGTTATGGGGACAGAGTGTTCTGCTTTCGGGCGTGTCGCTTTTCCTCTCTACAGATCTTCAGCTGTTCCTGTGGGCTTGTGTCTTGAGTTGACCAGGCAGGTCACTTGCAGCAGAAAAGTTGGTCTTACCTGTGGTCCCGAGGCTCAAGTTTGCTTGCGGGGTGCTGCCCACGAGCTCTCTGCGGCAGCAGCAACCAGGAAGATCTGCGCCACTGTTTCCGGGAGCTTCAGTGCACCAGGGTTCCAGATGGCGTTTGGTGTTTTCCTCTGGCGTCTGAGATGTGTGTGTAGAGTGCAGTCTCTTCTGGTTTCCCAGGCGTGTCTGCCTCTCTGAAGGTTTAGCTCTCCCTCCCAGGGGATTTGGGTGCAGAGAACTGTTTATCCAGTCTGTTTCCTTCAGGTTCCGGCGGTGTCTCAGGTGCAGGGGTCCTGCGGCTCCTGGGCCCTCCCCCACGGGAACCCAGAGGCCTTATACAGTTTCCTCTTGGGCCAGGGATGTGGGCAGGGGTGGGCAGTGTTGGATGGTCTCTTCTGCTCTGCAGCCTCAGGAGTGCCCACCTGACCAGGCGGTGAGGTCTCTCTCCCACGGGTTCTGGGAGCAGAGAGCTGCTGCGGGCAGGGATCCGCGGGTGTGGGACTCCCGGTAAACACAGGACGTGCCTGGTCCTAGAGGAATTCTGCCTCTTTGTGTCCTGAGTTCACCAGGCAGGTCACTTGCAGCAGAAAAGTTGGTCTTACCTGTGGTCCCGAGGCTCAAGTTTGCTCACGGGGTGCTGCCCACGAGCTCTCTGCGGCGGCAGCAACCAGGAAGATCTGACAGACTCTTGAAATGCAGATTTTGAAGGGCTGATCACCCTGTCTTGGCAGAGTTTATCAGTCAACTGTTCTGCATAATTTGTCCTTTTCCGGACAGTATTAGTCTGCAGATGAAACAGGCAGTTTTGTTTAGTGGCTGCCTAGCCACAGCGTATTGCCTCACCTGGAGGTAGAGATGTTCACATTCTTCGTTAAATCCACCAAATGGGACTGTTAGTGGCAGATATGTCTCAACAAAAGATAAATAACTTTAAATCTCTAATTCTGTGGATTTCTGACGTTTTTGAAAACCATCTATCTATATAAGACAATCTGGACTGTTGTCTTCATATCTTAATAATATCTTGAAAGTTCTCTCACAACGTCGGTAATATGTTTGCTATTTGGCCCTTAACTCACATGTGTAATCAACTCAGAAGTTTGTAATGACATCAATAGAAGGACTGGCTCTAAACCTTGTACTTTTAAACTCTTTTGACAAATAAATTCTATACCAAAGCAAAGATATGATTTAAGCTTAGTTACCAAATGAGATTATGACTGTACAATTCAATCTAGCTAATTCCTCCCTGTTAAATTACAACCAATTTTAAATTCCTCATAAAAACAACTTTAGAATAACCATTATCAGCCCCCCAAAGTCCAGGGAATTGGGGTGATGACTCCTCCATAACTTATTCAAGCTACAGGGTCGTTGAGATATCCTTGGGGGTAGGGGGTAGGAAGAATGAAGCAAATGCTGTAGCAGGATGTGTCCTGACTGGACCCAGCTGAAAGTCCTTGAGACCAGGATTCCAAGTAGGTAGGCACGCTCTGTAAAATACAACTCTCAAGACAAAAGTTTAGAATTGAGTTATCTTTTTGTTTGATTCTCCTGAATAAATTTTTCAGGCAGTCTACCTCTATCAAATCTGATCAGTATGACTCTGTGAGGTTTCCAGAGCCTAATCATATTTTTTAAAAGCACAAAGACAAAATCTTTCTCCCAAAATACTGTGTTCCTTAGTCTGAAACCAGAAAAGCTTGTATCTTGCACTCTCTCCCACAGTAACAATATAACCATAAAATTCAAAGTCACACCCATCATGAAGACTAAACAATTTTTTAAAAAGGAAGTAAGCTAAACAATGAGCCTGATAGGCTTTTGTACTCTATGATATCAGGAAATTAACCCAAAATTCCTGTGGAGCCCACGTTAAGAGAATCCGAGCTTCCTGTGGTGGTAGATATCAAAAGTAACCACAAACCCTCGCTAGCCAGCATCAATGAGCCATATGGCCTTAGGTGGGGTAATTCATAAAACAAACCAAATACCTTTTATCAATTCCAGTATCAATAAGCAACACATCAAACCAGGACATTAACCCAAAATATCTCAATCTGTCAAACTCTCTACCCCGAGCCACAGATTTTTTATTTAACCTTATTAACTTCTATAATATATGCCTGCATTCACTCTCCTTAGTGTTACAGACATTTCATCACAACTCTCTACTTGGAGGTAGTGACTAATTTTTCCCTATCTAAGTTCTGAACCATGGATGAAAATCACCACATGATTTGGGTAATCTCTTTACTCTCCTTAAAACAAACTTAAAACACCTTCTATCAATTCTAATACCAATAAACAACTTAAAACTCAGGAATTTAACCCAAAATATATCCATCTGTTAAGCTCTCTACCTGAAGCCACAGATTTTTCTTTAACCTTAATAACTTCTAAAATATATGCCTGCATTCACTCTCCTTGGTGTTACAGACATTTCATCACAACTCTCTACTTGGAGTTAGTGACTAACTTTTCCCTATCTAAGTTCTGAACCATGGATGAAAATCCCCACCTGATTCAGGTAATCTCTTTACTCTCTTCTTTCTAAAAACAAATTCAATCACCTTTTAATAATACCTGTAATTAAGAAGTAGCTTGTCTAACTAGGATTTCAACCCCAAATTCCCGTGGAGCCCACATTAAAAAGAATATGAGTATCCTGAAAGACTTTCTAAACAACTTTCTTTAAAAAGCAGCTTTTAATCTCTAACTCTCTGAGCTGCCATTACTTATCACACAGTAGGAGACCTACAGCCTGCCAGCCCAGGTGGTTTCCCCATTTCTTTGTTTGAATTCCCTCGCTTAAGATATCACATGACTTAACATGGCGCCTGCCTCCTCTTACTTAGAAAATAAAAACTTTCTCTCAACTCTTAGGATTACTAGTGGATTCTTGCCCATCACATTGGCTCACCATCTGTTGTTGTAAAAAATAAGAATAAAAAAAATAATATCAGTGTCTTTTTACCCGCTAGCTCTGTACTCTGGTGCCCCAAGATATCTATAGATATCTTGGTGGAAACCTACCCAACCCTTTACTTTCCTACACTCAAACCCTCACATAAAAGAACACACAACACAATAATCTTAGATCCAATTGGTAAGATATAATTGCCCACTTAAACATACAAAGCCCAGTACCATCTATCCCTTGAGAACATTAATAACAACCTGCAAATTCACAGAACAGAATCTTAACATCACCTGCCATGGCTTCTCCCCTCTCTCCGTCTCCCCTTAATTTCTTTCTTAACCTGTTTATCCTTTGAGTAGAGGAAGGCTACTGATTTGTTTGAATTAATTTTATAACCCAACACTTTGCTGAAGTTGTTTATCAGGTTAAGTAGTTCTCTGGTGGAACCTTTGGGGTCACTTAAGTATACTATCATATCATCTGCAAATAGTGATATTTTGACTTCTTCCTTTCCAATTTGTATCCCTTTGTCCTCCTTTTGTTGTCTGATTGCTCTGGCTAGGACTTTGAGTACTATATTGAGTAATCAGGGAGAGAGTGGGCAGCCTTGTTTAGTCACTGATTTTAGTGAGATTGCTTCAAGTTTCTCTCCATTTAGTTTGATGTTAGTTACCAGTTTGCTGTAGATTGCTTTTACTATGTTTAGATATGGGCCTTGAATTCCTGAGTTTTCCAGGACTTTTATCATGAAGGGGTATTGAATTTTGTCACATGCTTTCTCAGCATCTAATGAAATGATCATGTGGTTCTTATCTTTGAATTTGTTTGTATAGTGGATTACATTGATGGATTTCTGTATATTAAACCATCCCTTCATCCCTGGGATGAAACCTACTTGATCATGTTGGATGATCGTTTTGATGTGTTCTTGGATTTGGTTTGCATGAATTTTATTGAGTATTTTTGTGTCTATTTTCATAAGTAATTTCCCTATTTTCTTAAGTCTTTGTTAGTCAGACATAGCTTCCTCATTTTAAGTCTCTGTTGACAAGACATATCTTGATTAGAACAATTACATAAGAAGGACACATTGTCCTTCACACCTGTCACAGGATTACTCAATATGATGGCAGCTGCTTCTCAGGGAAATGATTACATGTACTAAAATACCCAGGATTAATGGCCATGTCTGGAGGATCAATATAAGCAGATAGAGGAGAGGAGGGATTTACCACTCAAAAGAGTATTGAGAAAAACAGAATCATCGACATGGCTTTCAGTCTCCATGGTCCCAGCTTTTCTTGTGACCTATAAAATAAAGTTAAATATTGCTATGAGTATAAACAGTGTTGCAAAAGCAAGAAAAACATGTAGCAATATCATCTAGATAATAAGTATAGAGACTACCAAGTTTGCCACAGATCCTTGCCAACTGTGAAGGGCTTTCCATGGGTCTTGTCACAGTGGAATTCCATCAGGGAAGTGCTCATATTCTCTTCCCTGAAGATGTTACACAGCCACTGCCAAAATACTTAAAGGACCCATTTTTATGCTTATGCTGCTCTAGAACTACTTCTGGCACTAAAATCTGTATTAGTCAGTGTTCTCTAGTGTAACAGAACTTATAGAACGAATCTATCTGTCTGTATGTCTGCCTATCTATCTATCTATCTATCTATCTATCTATCTATTTATGAGATTTATCAGATAGATAAATATAGGCTGTAGTTCACCTAATCCAACAATGGCTGACTGTGAATGGAAAGTCCAATAATTCAGTATTTGTTCAATCTTCGAGGCTGGATGTCTTAGCTGGACTTCAGGATATGCTTGAATTTTGAAGAAGTAGGCGATAATGTCAATGAAGGAGAGAGAAGACTTGTTAGCAGGGTGAGGACTGATAGGCAAAGAACATAAAGTTCCTTCTTCTATCTTCTTATATAGGCTTTCAACAGAAGGTATGACCCAAATTAAAGGTGCATGTCTTTCTGACTTAGGATCTGGATTAGAAGTGAATCTTCCTACTTTAAATTAAGCAAAAACCGTCTCACTGTGTGTTCCCATTTTTTTGATTTTACTTTATTCCAGATTTATTCAAATTGATAACCAAAAAATTGCCATCATAGATAGTATTTAATTTTACTGGTAAAATATAGCCACTCATATTTTACTGTTGTGTTGAATAGCAAATACATAGAAAAATAATGTTAGGACATGGGCAGTTTTGTTTATACAGACCAAAGTGTACTGAAGATAAAGAAATTTTGTCCAAAGGCCAAACTCTGTGTATTTCTTTGAACTTGTATTTATAGACTATCTATAGACTGTAAGCTTCCCAGTACATTTGCTCAGTGTGCCAATGGATCTTTTCATCATCCTGTGGATTTGCTTTGCTTGTTTGAGTCTTTTTTTCCTATGGAATCAGCTTCATTACAAAGAGAAGCTTCCACCTGGGCCTGTTCCTTTACCAATTGTTGGAAATATTTTGCAAGTGAATATTAAAAATATCATCAAGTCTCTGAACGTGGTAAGTGTGATTAGCTTCCTTTCTGTGGTTTTCAGTGCATTAAAGATAAATACCTAGTGGTATGGGGTTTGTGACACTTAGGAAAAGACCATAGATGCAATCAAAATTTTATTAAAAATATTGGTTAACAGCTGGCAGGGTGACAGCTTTAAAGCTGAATCCTGGACATGTCACAAAGTAGGGGTATGGACAAGGGTATATTAATGGCAAAGGCCAGAAAAGACTATCAATATCTATTGAAACAAGCAAATCCTTGTCTTTACAGAAGTCACAAAGCAGTTAATCATAACAAGTAAAAATGATGTGACAGTACATTTCTGAGTGGAGATCACACAGAGTACCTGTTTTCAGCAAGTATCATTGATTCCGAAGGATAACCTGAGACTGGTGTGTTTGGAACAATTTAGTGTCCTTAGTTGATTGAAAATCTACTGGGACAGGACAGATACAGACTAGGGGCTATAGACTTTATCTTTGATGCAGATTTGAAGGTTCTATGCTTATGGTCCTTGTAGTTGTGGCTGTGGAAGAAGTTTCAAGACTAGGGGGAGGAGATTGCTCACCCTCAGGAATAAGCTTAGGCTGCTTGACTGACACAAACAGGAATCAGAATCTAGAATCTTTTTGACGTTCAACAGGTGGGTCCAAGTTGTGATTCTCAGAGGTTTACATGAATTTTTAATCTTATAAAAAGATAAAAATTTTAGACAGAACAGTATTGTCATTGTTTGTAATCAGCAACTGACATCCTCACTGTAGAAAATAACAACAACAAAAAAAGCAGTGAACAAGTATCTGTAAAAAGCTGGAGTAGACTCATGCCTGTGAGTTGTATTAAATGTTTGGGGACCCAAATACTTTTGGAGGTTAAAATGATGAACACCCTTTTCTCTGTCCAGGGTGTTGAATATATACAAACTGGACAGAAATGTTTCCAAAATAATGAGAAATACTTTTAAGTCTATATTTAGACTTAACCAGAAAGCCAAAGGAAATTTTAATTTTTGAGTTTGGACTGTGATAATAGTCCTGTAGTGCTCTACCAGGATTAGATTAATAACATCACAATCCATTGATTAATGTT
>NC_046155.1:61096835-61121835 GCF_011064425.1 Rattus rattus
CTCAGCATCTCATGAAATGTTCTCCAAAATTGAACATATATAGATACAGATCTACATCAACAGATACAAGAAAAGGGAAAAAAAGAACCAACAACAATCCCCCCCAAAAAACTCTTGCGTCTAATAAGGTCACCATGGACTAAAGCTGGACTACATCAACAAAAAAAAACCAACAGAAAGCATACAATCGGATAGAAACTGAATAACACTATGCTCGGTGACCACTGGTGCAAGAAGAAATCGAAGACTTTCTAGAATTCAGTGAAAATGAAGGCACAAAACATCCCAACTTAGGGAGCACAATAAAAGCAGTGCAAAAGGAAAGTTCATAGCACTATGTCCCTTCATAAAATGGAGCGATTTCATAAAAGCAGCTAAACATCAAATCTGAAATATTGAAAAAAAAGAAGCAAACAGGCTCAAGAGAAAATGGTATGAAAATTAAACATAGAAACACGGCAAACAATACAGAGAACAAAACCAAGAGCTGCTTAATCAAACCCACTGACATGTGATTTGACACCCATCACAAAACAAGGTGAAAAACTCAAGTGAGAGTAAATGCTGGCAGGATGTGGAGCAAAGGGAAGTCTACTCCATCACTGGTGGGTGTCAACAACAACTTTGGATATCAATTGGGTGGTTTCTCAGAAAACTGAGAATAGTTCTACCTCCAGGGCCAGCTATAACTCTCCTGGGTGTAGTCAGAAAGACGTCACACTATACCAAAGAACCACTTGTTAAACTATGTTCATAGTAGCTTTGTTCATACTAACCAGAAACTGGAAACAACCTAGATGTCCCTCTACTGAACAATGGATAAAGGAAAAGATGTGTACCTACACGATGGCATGCTATCCAGCTATTAAAAACAAGGGCAGCATGAATTGTACAGTCAAAGCAATGGAACCTGAGAACATCATCCTGAGTCCCAACAGGACATGTGTGGTATGTACTCACTTATAGATGGTTATTGGCCAAAAAGTGCAGGTACCATAGAACTATCCACAGACTCAGAAAAGCTAAACAAGGAGGAGTGCACAAGTGAGGATGCCTGAATCTCACTTAAATGAGTGTACAAAGTAGTCCTAAGAGGAAGACGGAGGGAGTGAACTGGATAGGAAAAGAGACACAGAGGGGTAGGAGGGGTTCAGAATCAGGTGTGGGTAAGGAAGAGGAGTGATGGATGGAAGGTTCTGAAAATGAATGGAAATCTGCAACTGACAAGGGTGAAGAGGAGGGGGCATCTCTGATGAGACAGAGACCTAGAATCATTGAGGCACCCAAGAAAAAAATGGGATGACCTTAGCTGTGACTGACCACGTTGGGGATATGGCACCCATAATTTATTTTGTCTACCAAAAATATTGCAAGTCCGAGGTTAGAGCAGAGACTGAGAGAATGGCCAACCAAGAGCAGCCCAAATTGAGACCAATCTCATGAGCAGGCACCAATCCCTGACATTATTAATGATATTCTTTAATGTTTGCAGGCATGAGCAAGCTGTCATCTGAGAGGCTCCATCCAGCATCTCACTTGGACACATAGATACAGATACCCACAGCCAAACAGTGGAGGGAACATGGGAATTTATGTGGAAGAATACAGGAAAGTACTGAGTACCCAAAATGGGATAGCAATTCCACAGGAAAACCAACAGAGTAAACTAACCGGGACCCTTGAGGCTCTTAGGCTAGGGACCACCAACCAAAGTACATACATGGGCTGGGCCTAGGCCTCCCCGACCTACATAGCAGACATGCAGCTTGGTCATCATGTGGGTCCAAAGAACTGGAGCGAGGGCTATCCCAAAAGCTATTGCCTATCCTTGGGATATGTTGTACTAACTCGGCTGATTCGTCGGGACTCAATGGGAAAGGAAGCACCTAGCCTTGCAGACATGTCAAGTGCAAGTCTCCTACCCACTCAGGGGAGAAGGAGTGGGAGATGGAGAAAGGATTGTGTAAAGGGAGTGACCAGGAGACAATCGATGAGCTGAATTTAAAGTGAATAAGTAAAGAAAAATTATATTAAGTTAAGAATAATAATTTATAGACCTGAGATATGGGTCAGCATTTAAGCACACATGGTGCTCTTCCAGAGGACTACAGTTCAGTTCTCAGTCCCGACTCTAAAAATCTTACTCCAACTCTATGAGAATGACTTCTTCTGGCTTCATAGGTCACATGTACACATACTTTTTTTTTATTAACTTGAGTATTTCTTATTTACATTTCGAGTGTTATTCCCTTTCCCGGTTTCCAGGCCAACATCCTCCTAACCCCTCCTCCTCCCCTTCTTTATGGGTGCTCCCCTCCCCATCCTCCCATTGCCGCCCTTCCCCCAACAATCACGTTCACGGGGGGTTCACTCTTAGCAGGACCCAGGGCTTCCCCTTACACTGGTGATCTTACTAGGATATTCAACGCTACCTATGAGGTCAGAGTCCAGGGTCAGTCCATGTATAGTCTTTAGATAGTGGCTTAGTCCCTAGAAGCTCTGGTTGCTTGGCATTGTTGTTCATATGGGGTCTCGAGCACCTTCAAGCTCTTCCAGTTCTTTCTCTGATTCCTTCAACGGGGGTCCTGTTCTCAGTTCAGTGCTTTGCTGCTGGCATTCGCCTCTGTATTTGCTGTATTCTGGCTGTGTCTCTCAGGAGAGATCTACATCCGGCTCCTGTAAAGGTCTTTGTGCTTCTTTGCTTCATCCATCTTGTCTAATTGGGTGGCTCTATGTATGGGCCACATGTGGGGCAGGCTCTGAATGGGTGTTCCTTCTGTCTCTGTTTTAATCTTTGCCTCCCTATTCCCTGCCAAGGGTATTCTTGTTCCCCTTTTAAAGGAGGAGTGAAGCATTCACATTTTGATCATCCGTCTTGAGTTTCATGTGTTCTATGCATCTAGGGTAATTCAAGCATTTGGGCTAATAGCCACTTATCAATGAGTGCATACCATGTGTGTTTTTCTGTGATTGGGTTACCTCACTCAGGATGATATTTTCCAGTTCCAACCATTTGCCTATGAATTTCATAAAGGCACTGTTTTTGATAGGTGAGTAATATTCCATTGTGTAGATGTACCACATTTTCTGTATCCATTCCTCTGTTGAAGGGCATCTGGGTTCTTTCCAGCTTCTGGCTATTATAAATAAGGCTGCTATGAACATAGTGGGGCACAGTACACATACATTTTTAAAAATAAATTTTTTTGGGCTGGAGAGTTGGCTCAGCAGTTAAGAGCACTGTCTGCTCTTCCAGAGGTCCTGAGTTCGATTCCCAGCAACCATCTGAAATGGGATCCGATGCCCTCTTCTGTGTGTCTGAAGACAGCTACAGTGTTCTCATATAAATAAAATAAATCTTAAAAAAAATAAATTTTTTAAAATGAAAAAAGACAATACTATTCACCTACTAAGGACAAAGATAATGAATTTTGCTGGTGAATGAATAGAACTTGAGAGTATCTTCCTGAGTGACATAACCCAGACCCAAAAGACATGGATGGTGTATACTCACTTCTAAGTGGATATTAGCAATAAAGTACAGGATATCAATACTATACTCATGACCAAAAGAAGATGAGCAAGAAAGAACCAAGATAGGATTTTGAATCTAACTTAGAACATACCGTAAAATAGTCAGAGGAGGCAGAGGAAGGAAGGAACTAGGTGGGAGTGGGTAAATTTGGGACAACTGAGTGTTTCAGGATCGGGTCTGGGGAGATACAGGGGAGATGGCTTGACAGCCATGAAAATGAATGGATAGCTGCAGCTGGCAGGGGTGGGGATGTTGAAAAAATTCACTTGATCATCACATTAGATGCTGATAAAGCCGTTGATAAAAACAAACACCCCTTCATGTTAAAAGTCTTAGAGACCTCAGTGATCAAATTCGCATACCTAAACCAGCCAATAGACAATAACAACTTAAATGCAGAGAAACTTAAAACCAGAGAGTAAGCAAAGCTGCCCACATACAAAGGAGACCTCGCAAAATCTACCAAAGTACACCGACACCAAAGGTGATAAACCCTTACAGAAAAGTGTCTGGATACAAGATTAACTCCGAGAACCAGCAGCCCTCCCTCATACAATAGTTAAAAGGGATAAGAAAAAATTTAGCCAAGCAAAACCCTTCACAGTAACCACAGGGAATATTAAATAGCCCAATACAACTCTAATCAAGCTACTTAAAGTCCTGTCTGTCAAAAACTTTATGTCTCTGAAAAAGGAATTAACAGGACATCTGAAGATGGCAAGGTCTCCTATGCTACAGATGGATAGGATTAACAAGGTGAAAATGGCCATCTTACAAAAAGCATCTTCACATTCAATGCATTTCTCTTCAAAATTGCAAGACAGTTATTTACAGACCTTGAAAGAGCAATTCTTTCAAAAAAAAAAAAACCCAAGATCGCTAAGACACAGATAGATAGGTAGATAGATAGATAGATAGATAGATATAGTTAGATATCGATATAGATATAGATCTTGAATAATAAAATAATTCTTGGAGGCATCACCATCCCTGATTTCAAGACATATCACAAAGCAATCATAACAAAAGTTGCATAGAATTAGTACAGAAACAAAAAGTTGATCGGTGGAATCAAATCAAAGAAAAAACACACATATCTACTAACACATGATTATGAGAAGAAGGCAAAACCATACAATGGGGGGGAAATGAAAGTATCTTCAACAAATGATGCAGGTGTAACTGGATGTCTGCATGAAGAAGAATGCAAATAGATGAGTATTTATCACCCTGCACAAAACTCAAGTTCACATGGATGAAAGACCTCAGCATTGAAGCAGAAACATTAATATCCTTGATACATTAGTGCAGTAGACAATTTCCTAAACAGAACACCAATGTCCCAGCCTCTAAGACCAACGACTGATAAATGGGGACTCATGAAACTGAAAACCTTCTGTAAAGCAAAGGAAACCATTAAAGGACAAAACAGAAGCCTACACATTGGGAAAAGATCTTCACCAGTCCTACACTTGAAAGAGAAATAATGGTCAAATTATATATAAAAACCCAAGGAGTTAGACACCAATAAACCAATTGGAAAATGAGGTAAAGTGGTAGATGGAGAATTCTCAACAGAGGAATCTCAGGAGGCCGAGAAACAGTAAATGTTCATCTTCAGTCATCACTGAATGCAAATAAAAAGAACTCTTAGATTCCATCCTACCCCAGTCAGAGCGGCTAAAACAGAAAACACAAGTGACAGCACATGCTGGCAAGGACATTGAGCAAAGGAAACACTCCTCCATTGTTGGTGGGAGGACATATTTACAACCCCCTTTGAAAAGGAACTTGACAGTTTTTTTTCTAAAAATTAAGAATGGATGGGATTGGCAAACATCATACTGGATAAGGTAACTCAAACCGAGAAGTACAGGCGTGGTATGTACTCACTTAAAGGTGAGGACCTTAGCAGCCATAAATTACAGAATAACCAGGCCACAGTGCAGAGACCTAAAGAAGCTAAGTAAAGAGGGCGCAAGGGAAGATACGTGAATCTCACTCAGGAGGGAAAATGAAATAGATATCAGGATTCAGTTGAGGGAGGGAAATCTGTGGGAGATGGGAAGGGGAACTAAGGTGCAGAGCAGGTGTGGAGCTGGGAGAGAAGATACCAGTGGAGAGGCATCTCTGTGGTGAAACAAAGACCAGGAACCATGGGGGCTCTTAGCAGTCTATCCATGGAGCTGAGACTCGAGGAGATTACTAGCAGCAGGTGATATGCAGCTTTCAGTGGTCATCTTCTGTACACAGGGGAGACTTCCAGGAGAAGGAGGAGAACACCAAAGCACTCAGAAAAACATCAACCCAAAACTTATCCTACCAGCAAGATATGCAGGTTAAAATGGAACGGACATTAAGGAGATACCTAACCAATAACTGGCCCAACTTGAGACCCACCCTGTGGGAGAGAGTCAATCTTTGACTCCATTAATGATATTTTGCTATGCTTGCAGTCAGAAGCCTAGGATAATTCTTCTGAGAGTCTTCATCGAGCCCTGGATAGAAACAGATGTGCACACCCACAGCCAAATAAATATCAGGTGGAGGTTGGGGTGTCTTGTGAAAGAGTTGGGGGAAGGATATTGAATTCAAAGGAGGACTTTGCGATTGAAGGGTCAGGAACACAAGAAAACCTAAAGATTAACCAACGGGGTCCCATGAGGGCTCACAGGGACTGAACCACCGATCAAAGAGCATGCCAAGGCTGCACATAGACCCCATATTCACATGTAGCAGACGTGCAGCTTCATGTGCTCTTCATGTGGGCTCCTGGTTTACTGAAGTGAGGGCAGGTTCACATTCTGTTACCTGCATTTGGATTCCTTTCTGGTAGCTGGGCTGCCTTCTGTGATCACAGTAGGAGAGGAGCTAAAATGTCTGCACTATTTTATCTAGGGTGAATAAGACCAGCTACTATATACTAAATTTATATATGATATAAAAATCTTACCTTTTTTAAATCTGACATGCTTCACTTTTTTTTTATGTGCTGGTCTTCTTGCACTGTGGCATAGATTTTAAAGTTATCATTATTGTGCTATGCATAAGAAAAACATTTAGCGAGCATTTTAAGCCCTTTATATTTGAGTCCCCTGTATCTTAGTTTAGATGTTTACAAACAATATTTTTTGAAACTGGATCTCACTATGTAGCCATGCTGGTCTGAAACCCACCCCATAGACCATGTTGGACTTAACTCACAAAGGTCTGTGTGTCTCCTACCTCCCACTGACTGGGATGTAATTCATGGGACTACAGGTCTAGGCAAATAATTTTTAATTCATTTTTCAGCAAATGATTATGATTATTGACTGGTATCCTCCCGAATTTCACAAGAGAAAACATGAGGCATGGTTAAGTTTTAAATAGAGCACAAACTAAAAGGCCCGAGCAAGCATACACACAATCTTTCCCTCTTTCCCTCCCTCCCTCCCTCCCTCCCTCCCTCCCTTCCTCCCACTTAAAAACTCTAATGACAAGATTTGGCTTGCTCAGGGATGTATGGCAGTAGACTCTTAGGGAACACTAGGAGGAAAGATTCCAGGTCTGCAAGGAGATAGGAACTCCAGAGGACAACCAACAGAGTCAAATAACCTGGACGCCTGGGGCTCTCAGAGACTGAACCACCAACCACAGAACATACACGAGCTGGACTCACACCTTCCCACTCATATGTAGCAGAAGAGCAGCTAGGTTTTCATATGGGTCCCAGTCAACTGGGATGGGGTCTATCAAAAAGCTGTTGCTTATACATGGGATACCTCCTTCTAGCTGAGCTGCCTTGTCTGACCTCGGAGAGAGAGGAAGTGTCTACCCTTGCAGAGACTTGAAGTGCCAGGGTGTGGGGATACATAGGGGATCCATGACTGCTTGGAGGTGAAGGTGAAGGGGAACCGGAAAGGACTGTAGAATAGGGAGACTGAGACAGGGTCAGTGAGTTTGATGTAAAAAGAATAAGAAAAAATAAAATTAAATATTTCAAAGAGCATTAAAGTTTTGAAATGAGAATGAGCGCTCTCTAGAAAGGCTCACCTTAAAGCACAGATCTGTTGTCTGGAAATAATGGCTCAACATAAACAATAGGTAAACATGTGTACTAAACAGGGAATTTCAGCATAAACAATTTTATTTCATATGGAAAGGAATATAGCTTTGTAAGATCATTTTTAGAGCTAAACATTAACAAAATCTAGGACAAGATTTATAATTCTACAATACCAGAATATGTGGAAGGAAATGAACTATTTATATATCCACATTGAAAGCTCCATCTGAAACGTGGAACAAAAATGTCTTGGACTGCAGTATCACCAACACTGCTGGTTAATTACAGGGTGAAAGTTTACCGAACACCTCCTAGCAAAAGGTAGTTTTCTGCTGCATTGGACATTTCAAAACTCAAACAGATCATTAGGAAACACTATTTATTACCTGTGATTATGTATGTATAATTCTAAACATATGGCTTATGCTGTCATTTTTAGAGTCAGAAATTATAAAATTTCAGACTCAGAGACTGGGGATGTTTATTCATGGTAGAACATTTGCCAATGACACACATGGCCTTTAATTCAGTGGCAAACTGTGTCAAAATAACATATACTGAAGTGGACCAACAGTTGATCTAGCTTATTCTTTGTCTTGGTTCATGACTCACGAACTGAACTACTGAACTATGTAGTAATCCTGGTACTGCTGTTCTTTTGTTGTGTTGGAACAGTCTCCATATTTCGTGTGTCATAAGCTTTCTAAATATTTGTCTCTGAGTTTTTCAAATCATTTAATATCATTTTAATATTCCTACTTAAGTAATTGTCACCATCAAGAACAACACTAAGATTGTAGAAGAGAAGAAACTGTACCTGCTTGACACTTGCACAGCATGTGCATCTGCACTCTTTGATTCTAAAAATTTTACCATTTCAGTATGATTTTCATATGTTGCAAGTTCCAATGGTGTCAAGCCATACTGTAAAGAAAACAATATTACATTTTATAAAACATTTTATAAAGTTCATCACAGATTTTGTGAACATAAACACACACTGAACTGAGTCACAAGGCATCATTTTTCCTGCAACACCTGCTGTGCTTTCCCACGCACAGCTGTCTTCTTCCCTTTGAAACATCTTTTGTCTACACAACACTGCATATGAACACCAATCCCTTCCAGAATTTTCCCCAAACACTCAATGGCTCCAATCTTCTTAGCTCCAAAGAGTAGGACCTCCATGGACACAACCCCCAAATATAAAGTTTGGTGTGCCCCTGTTGAAGGAGTGTGCTCAAGAGGTATCTGGAGCAGAGTTTCTCATTCTGCACTTCAAATATATTTCTTTTCTAAACTAAGAATTATCTCCCAAGGTCAATAGCATCTTCTATGAATACCAAAACTTTTGAAAATAATAAAAATGTTTTTGCATATTGTCTCCAATGATCAAATTTCCTAATTTGCCTGTCACCTCTTTCTTTTTCCAGTCTTCCCTCATCCCTGAGCCAAACCCACATTAGTACCTCCTTAGCTGCAAGCCATTTCTATTTATTCTATAATCATTTAACTTGAAATGTATTTATATTTATTGTCGTGTAGATGTGGGGTGTGTGTGTGTGTGTGTGTGTGTGTGTGTGTGTGTGTGTGTGTGTGTGTTCCTAAAGCCTTTATTCTTGAATTTTAAACAAGGTCAATGCTGAGGAAAACCATGCTGTTCTGTGTTCTTTTACACTAATTACAAATATATATATATATATATATATATGTTATATATATGCATATATAACATATATATGTGTGTGTATATATATTCTATTTGAAGAAAAAAAGCACTCCTCTGAACACATTCAGAGAGAATGCTTGAGGTTCTGCATGTAGAAAACTGGTCTGAGTGTGACCGTTAGAACTGCATTGGGAATAAAGTTGAATGACTTTTACCTTTGTTTTGGCTTCAAAATCTACATTGTACTTCAGAAGCAATTTTACAATTTTTATGTTTCCCCTGGAAGCGGCATGATGAAAGGCTGTATTCCCGTGGAAATCTGTCAGATTTGGATTAGCATTGTGCCTCAGCAATATATAAACACAGTCTGTGTTTTGGCACTGCACGGCCTGTGGAAATTGTACAAAGAAATACATCGTCAGACCCCGTGGGAGAGATACCTTACCGCCTGGTCAGGTGGGCAGTCCTGAAGCTGCAGAGCAGAAGAGACCACCAACACTGCCCACCCCTGCCCACATCCCTGGCCCAAGAGGAAACTGTACAAGGCCTCTGGGTTCCTGTGGGGGAGGGCCCAGGAGCGGCAGGTCCCCTGCCTGAGACACCGCCGGAACCTGAAGGAAACAGACCAGATAAACAGTTCTCTGCATCCAAATCCCGTGGGAGGGAGAGCTAAACCTTCAGAGAGGCAGACACACCTGCAAAACCAGAAGAGACTGCTCTCTGCACACATTACTGATTCCAGAGGAAAGCGCCAGAATCCATCTGGAACCCTGGTGCACTGAGGCTCCCGGAAGGGGCACAGATCTTCCTGGTTGCTGCCATCATGGAGAGCCCAAATGGGCAGCACCCCATGAGCAACTTGAGCCTCGGGACCACAGGTAAGACCAACTTTTGCTGCAAGTGACCTTGCCTGGTGAACTCAAGGCACAGGTCCACAGGAACAGCTGAAGACCTGTAGAAAGGAAAAACTACACGCCCGAAAGCAGAACACTCTGTCCCCATAACTGACTGAAAGAGAGGAAAACAGGTCTACAGCACTCCTGACACACAGGCCTATAGGACAGTTTAGCCACTGTCAGAAATAGCAGAACAAAGTAACACTAGAGATAATTTGATGGCAAGAGGCAAGCGCAGGAACACAAGCAACAGAAACCAAGACTACATGGCATCATCGGAGCCTAATTCTCCCATCAAAACAAACATGGAATATCCAAACACACCAGAAAAGCAAGATCTAGATTCAAAATCATATTTGACCATGATGCTGGAGGACTTCAAGAAAGACGTGAAGAACTCCCTTAGAGAACAAGTAGAAGCCTACAGAGAGGAATCGCAAAAATGCCTGAAAGAATTCCAGGAAAACATAAATAAACAAGTAGAAGCCCATAGAGAGGAGACACAAAAATCCCTGAAAGAATTCCAGGAAAACACAATAAAACAGTTGAAGGAATTAAAAATGGAAATAGAAGCAATCAAGAAAGAACACATGGAAACAACCCTGGATATAGAAAACCAAAAGAAGAGACAAGCAGCTGTAGATACAAGCTTCACCAACAGAATACAAGAGATGGAAGAGAGAATCTCAGGAGCAGAAGATTCCATAGCAATCATTGACTCAACTGTCAAAGATAATGTAAAGCGATAAAAGCTACTGGTCAAAAACATACAGGAAATCCAGGACTCAATGAGAAGATCAAACCTAAGGATAATAGGTATAGAAGAGAGTGAAGACTCCCAGCTCAAAGGACCAGTAAATATCTTCAACAAAATCATAGAAGAAAACTTCCCTAACCTAAAAAAAGAGATACCCATAGGCATACAAGAAGCCTACAGAACTCCAAATAGATTGGACCAGAAAAGAAACACCTCCCGTCACATAATAGTCAAAACACCAAACGCACAAAATAAAGAAAGAATATTAAAAGCAGTAAGGGAAAAAGGTCAAGTAACATATGAAGGCAGACCTATCAGAATCACACCAGACTTCTCGCCAGAAACTATGAAGGCCAGAAGATCCTGGACTGATGTCATACAGACCCTAAGAGAACACAAATGCCAGCCCAGGTTACTGTATCCTGCAAAACTCTCAATCAACATAGATGGAGAAACCAAGATATTCCATGACAAAACCAAATTTACACAATATCTTTCTACAAATCCAGCACTACAAAGGATAATAAATGGTAAAGCCCAACATAAGGAGGCAAGCTATACCCAAGAAGAGGCAAGAAACTAATCATCTTGGCAACAAAACAAAGAGAAGAAAAGCACACAAACATAACACATCCAAATATGAATATAACAGGAAGCAATAATCACTATTCCTTAATATCTCTCAACATCAATGGCCTCAACTCCCCAATAAAAAGACATAGATTAACAAACTGGATATGCAACGAGGACCCTGCATTCTGCTGCCTACAGGAAACACACCTCAGAGACAAAGACAGACACTACCTCAGAGTGAAAGGCTGGAAAACAACTTTCCAGGCAAATGGTCGGAAGAAGCAAGCTGGAGTAGCCATTCTAATATCAAATAAAGTCAATTTTCAACTAAAAGTCATCAAAAAAGATAAGGAAAGACACTTCATATTCATCAAAGGAAAAATCCACCAAGATGAACTCTCAATCCTAAATATCTATGCCCCAAATACAAGGGCACCTACACGTAAAAAAAAACCTTACTAAAGCTCAAAACACACATTGCACCTCACACAATAATAGTAGGAGATTTCAACACCCCCACTCATCAATGGACAGATCATGGAAACAGAAATTAAAACAGAGACGACAAAGACTAAGAGAAGTCATGAGCCAAATGGACTTAACAGATATTTATAGAACGTTCTACCCTAAAGCAAAAAAGGATATACCTTCTTCTCAGCTCCTCATGGTATTTTCTCCAAAATTGACCATATAATTGGTCAAAAAACGGGCCTCAACAGGTACAGAAAGATAGAAATAATCCCATGCGTGCTATCGGACCACGGCCTAAAGCTGGTCTTCAATAACAATAAGGAAGAATGCCCACATATACGTGGAAATTGAACAATGCTCTACTCAATGATAAACTGGTCAAGGAAGAAATAAAGAAAGAAATTAAAAACTTTTTAGAATTTAATGAAAATGAAGGTACAACATACCCAAACGTATGGGACACAATGAAAGCTGTGCTAAGAGGAAAACTCATAGCACTGAGTGCCTGCAGAAAGAAACAGGAAAGAGCATATGTCAGCAGCTTGACAGCACACCTAAAAGCTCTAGAACAAAAAGAAGCAAATACACCCAGGAGGAGTAGAAGGCAGGAAATAATCAAACTCAGAGCTGAAATCAACCAAGTAGAAACAAAAAGACCATAGAAAGAATCAACAGAACCAACAGTTGGTTCTTTGAGAAAATCAACAAGGTAGATAAACCCCTAGCCAGACTAAGGAGAGGACACAGAGAGTGTGTCCAAATTAACAAAATCAGAAATGAAAAGGGAGACATAACTACAGATTCAGAGGAAATTCAAAAAATCATCAGATCTTACTATAAAAGCCTATATTCAACAAAACTTGAAAATCTGTAGGAAATGGACAATTTCCTAGACAGATACCAGGTACCGAAGTTAAATCAGGAACAGATAAACCAGTTAAACAACCTCATAACTCCTAAGGAAATAGAAGCAGTCATTAAAGGTCTCCTAACCAAAAAGAGCCCAGGTCCAGACGGGTTTAGTGCAGAATTCTATCAGACCTTCATAGAAGACCTCGTACCAATATTATCCAAACTATTCCACAAAATTGAAACAGATGGAGCACTACCGAATTCCTTCTATGAAGCCACAATTACTCTTACACCTAAACCACACAAAGACCCAACAAAGAAAGAGAACTTCAGACCAATTTCCCTTATGAATATCAACGCAAAAATACTCAATAAAATTCTGGCAAACCGAATGCAAGAGCACATCAAAACAATCATCCACCATGATCAAGTAGGCTTCATCCCAGGCATGCAGGGATGGTTTAATATACGGAAAACCATCAATGTGATCCATTATATAAACAAACTGAAAGAGCAAAACCACATGATCATTTCATTAGATGCTGAGAAAGCATTTGACAAAATTCAACACCCCTTCATGATAAAAGTCCTGGAAAGAATAGGAATTCAAGGCCCATACCTAAACATAGTAAAAGCCATATACAGCAAACCAGTGGCTAACATTAAACTAAATGGAGAGAAACTTGAAGCAATCCCACTAAAATCAGGGACTAGACAAGGCTGCCCACTCTCTCCCTACTTATTCAATATACTTTTGAAGTTCTAGCAAGAGCAATCAGACAACAAAAGGAGGTCAAGGGGATACAGATCGGAAAAGAAGAAGTCAAAATATCACTATTTGCAGATGATATGATAGTATATTTAAGTGATCCCAAAAGTTCCACCAGAGAACTACTAAAGCTGATAAACAACTTCAGCAAAGTGGCTGGGTATAAAATTAACTCAAATAAATCAGTAGCCTTCCTCTACACAAAAGAGAAACAGGCCGAGAAAGAAATTAGGGAAATGACACCCTTCATAATAGATCCAAATAATATAAAGTACCTCGGTGTGACTTTAACCAAGCAAGGGAAAGATCTGTACAATAAGAACTTCAAGACTCTGAAGAAAGAAATTGAAGAAGATCTCAGAAGATGGAAAGATCTCCCATGCTCATGGATTGGCAGGATTAATATAGTAAAAAATGGCCATTCTGCCAAAAGCGCATCTACAGATTCAATGCAATCCCCATCAAAATACCAATCCAATTCTTCAAAGAGTTAGACAGAACAATTTGCAAATTCATCTGGAATAACAAAAAACCCAGGATAGCTAAAACTATCCTCAACAATAAAAAGGACTTCAGGGGAATCACTATCCCAGAACTCAAGCAGTATTACAGAGCAATAGTGATAAAAACTGCATGGTATTGGTACAGAGACAGACAGATAGAACAATGGAACAGAATTGAAGACCCAGAAATGAACCCACACACCTATGGGCACTTGATTTTTTGACAAAGGAGCCAAAACCATCCAATGGAAAAAAAAAGATAGCATTTTCAGCAAATGGTGCTGGTTCAACTGGAGGTCAACATGTAGAAGAATGCAGATCGATCCATGCTTATCACCCTGTACAAAGCTTAAGTCCAAGCTTAAGGACCTCCACATCAAACCAGATACACTCAAACTAATAGAAGAAAAACTAGGAAGCATTTGGAACACATGGGCACTGGAAAAAAATTTCCTGAACAAAACACCAATGGCTTATGCTCTAAGATCAAGAATCGACAAATGGGATCTCATAAAACTGCAAAGCTTCTGTAAGGCAAAGGACACTGTGGTTAGGACAAAACGGCAACCAACAGATTGGGAAAAGATCTTTACCAATCCTACAACAGATAGAGGGCTTATATCCAAAATATACAAAGAACTCAAGAAGTTAGACCATGAGGGGAGACAAATAACCCTATTAAAAAAAAATGGGGTTCAGAGCTAAACAAAGAATTCACAGCTGAGGAATGCGAATGGCGAGAAACACATAAAGAAATGTTCAACATCGTTAGTCATAAGGAAATGCAAATCAAAACAACCCTGAGATTTCACCTCACACCAGTGAGAATGGCTAAGATCAAAACTCAGGTGACAGCAAATGCTGTCGAGGATGTGGAGAAAGGGGAACACTCCTCCATTGTTGATGGGGTTGCAGACTGCTACAACCATTCTGGAAATCAGTCTGGAGGTTCCTCAGAAAATTGGACATTGATCTGCCTGAGGATCCAGCTATACCTCTCTTGGGCATATACCCAAAAGATGCCCCAACATATAAAAAAGACACATGCTCCACTATGTTCATCGCAGCCTTATTTGTAATAGCCAGAAGCTGGAAAGAACCCAGATGCCCTTCAATAGAGGAATGGATACAGAAAATGTGGTACATCTACACAATGGAATATTACTCAGCTATCAAAAACAATGACTTTATGAAATTGTAGGCAAATGGTTGGAACTGGAAAATATCATCCTGAGTGAGCTAACCCAATCACAGAAAGACATACATGGTATGTACTCATTGATAAGTGGCTATTAGCCCAAATGCTTGAATTACCCTAGATGCCTAGAACAAATGAAACTCAAGACGGATGATAAAAATGTGAATGCATATGGCTCCTGAGAGACACAACCAGAATACAGCAAATACAGATGCGTATGCCAGCAGGAAACCACTGAACTGAGAACAGGACCCCCATTGAAGGAATCAGAGAAAGAACTGGAAGAGCTTGAAGGAGCTCGAGACCCCATATGTACAGCAATGCCAACCAAACAGAGCTTCCAGGGACTAAGCCACTACCCAAAGACTATACATGGACTGACCCTGGACTCTGACCTCATAGGTAGCAATGAATATCCTAGTAAGAGCACCAGTGGAAGGGGAAGCCCTGGGTCCTGCTAAGACTGAACCCCCAGTGAACTAGACTGTTGGGGAGAGGGAAGCAAGGGTGGGAGGGTTGGGAGGGAACACCCATAAGGAAGGGAGGGGGAGGGGATGTTTGCCCGAAACCGGAAAGGAATAACACTCAAATGTATCTAAGAAATACTCAAGTTAATAATAATAAAAAAATATAAAAAAAAAAGAAATTAGGGAAACGACACCCTTCATAATAGACCCAAATAATATAAAGTACCTCGGTGTGACTTTAACCAAGCAAGTAAAAGATTTGTACAGCAAGAACTTCAAGACTCTGAAGAAAGAAATTGAAGAAGACCTCAGAAGATGGAAAGATCTCCCATGCTCATGGATTGGCAGGATTAATATAGTAAAAATGGCCATTTTACCAAAAGCGATCTACAGATTCAATGCAATCCCCATCAAAATACCAATCCAATTCTTCAAAGAGTTAGACAGAACAATTTGCAAATTCATCTGGAATAACAAAAAACCCAGGATAGCTAAAACTATCCTCAACAATAAAAGGACTTCAGGGGGAATTGCTATCCCTGAACTCAAGCAGTATTACAGAGCAATAGTGATAAAAACTGCATGGTATTGGTACAGAGACAGACAGATAGACCAATGGAATAGAATTGAAGACCCAGAAATGAACCCACACACCTATGGTCACTTGATTTTTGACAAAGGAGCCAAAACCATCCAATGGAAAAAAAGATAGCATTTTCAGCAAATGGTGCTGGTTCAACTGGAGGTCAACATGTAGAAGAATGCAGATCGATACATGCTTATCACCCTGTACAAAGCTTAAGTCCAAGTGGATCAAGGACCTCCACATCAAACCAGACACACTCAAACTAATAGAAGAAAAACTAGGGAAGCATCTGGAACACATGGGCACTGGAAAAATTTCCTGAACAAAACACCAATGGCTTATGCTCTAAGATCAAGAATCGACAAATGGGATCTCATAAAAAAAACTACAAAGCTTCTGTAAGGCAAAGGACACTGTGGTTAGGACAAAACGGTAACCAACAGATTGGGAAAAGATCTTTACCAATCCTACAACAGATAGAGGTCTTATATCCAAAATATAACAAAGAACTCAAAAAGTTAGACCAGAGGGAGACAAATAACCCTATTAAAATGGGGTTCAGAGCTAAACAAAGAATTCACAGCTGAGGAATGCCGAATGGCTGAGAAACACCTAAAGAAATGTTCAACATCTTTAGTCATCAGGGAAATGCAAATCAAAACAACCCTGAGATTTCACCTCACACCAGTGAGAATGGCTAAGATCAAAAACTCAGGTGACAGCAAATGCTGTCGAGGATGCGGAGAAAGAGGAACACTCCTCCATTGTTGGTGGGGTTGCAGACTGGTACAACCATTCTGGAAATCAGTCTGGAGGTTCCTCAGAAAATTGGACATTGAACTGCCTGAGGATCCAGCTATACCTCTCTTGGGCATATACCCAAAAGATGCCCCAACATATAAAAAAGACACATGCTCCACTATGTTCATCGCAGCCTTATTTATAATAGCCAGAAGCTGGAAAGAACCCAGATGCCCTTCAACAGAGGAATGGATACAGAAAATGTGGTACATCTACACAATGGAATATTACTCAGCTATCAAAAACAACGACTTTATTAAATTCGTATCAAATGGTTGGAACTGGAAAATATCATCCTGAGTGAGCTAACCCAATCACAGAAAGACATACATGGTATGCACTCACTGATAAGTGGCTATTAGCCCAAATGCTTGAATTACCCTAGATGCCTAGAACAAATGAAACTCAAGATGGATGATCAAAATATGAATGCTTCACTCCTTCCTTAAAAGTGGAACAAGAATACACTTGGCAGGGAATAGAGAGGCAAAGATTAAAACAGACACAGAAGGAACACCCATTCAGAGCCTGCCCCACATGTGACCCATACATACACAGCCACCCAATTAGACAAGATGGATGAAGGAAAGAAGTTCACACTGACAGGAGCCGGATGTAGATTGCTCCTGAGAGACACAGCCAGAATACAGCAAATACAGAGGCGAATGCCAGCAGCAAACCACTGAACTGAAAACAGGACCCCCGTTAAAGGAATCAGAGAAAGAACTGGAAGAGCTTGAAGGGTCTTGAGACCCCATATGTACAACAATGCCAAGCAACCAGAGCTTCCAGGGACTAAGCCACTACCTAAAGACTATACATGGACTGACCCTGGACTCTGACCTCATAGGTAGCAATGAATATCCTAGTAAGAGCACCAGTGGAAGGGGAAGCCCTGGGTCCTGCTAAGACTGAACCCCAGTGAACTAGACTGTCATGGGGAGGGCGGCAATGGGGAAGGGTGGGGGGGGGAACACCCATAAGGAAGGGGGAGGAAGGGGATATTTGCCGGAAACCGGAAAGGAATAACACTCAAATGTATATAAGAAATATTCATGTTAATAAAAAAAAATAAAAAAAAAAAGAAATACATCGTCAATTCAAGGAAGCCAAGAGAGACATTTCTACCATGACACTGAATAGTTACCCTTAAATCAGACAGAGTTTTAGTTATTTATATTTTCCCTCCATTTTGACACAAGGTCTTCTTAAGTACTCCAGGCTTGACTCATTTAATGATCTCCCCACCACATCTTTTTCCAAGTGGTAGAGTTAAGGGGTTCTACCAACCCACCTAGATGTTCTAAGCACTCAAGTCTGTGCTGGTTGGCTGTCACAGTGCAGAGATGGCTTGTTTGGTTAGATTTTGTTCTTTTTGCCAATGTGACATAGGCTTAATACACCTGGAAAGATCCTCACTTAGGGATTGTCCCTATCAGACTGGCCTCTGGGGCACTGTGTGGAACTATTTTTTATTTAGATAGAAGTAGGAAAGCCCAAGGTCTTGTGGCAGGGGCATGCCTGAGAAGAAAGTCCTCAGTTGTAGAAGAAATGATGAGCAAACCTTGGTAAAAGCCATGGAAGGCTGCATTCTCCCCTGGTCTCTAGTTTAGTTCTTCCCCCCAGTTCCTGATTTGAGCTCCTGACCAGGTTTCCCACAAGGATCAATTGGATGAATACATGGAAGCCAAATAACCTTTCCCTCTCCTCAGTTGGTTTTGTTCAGTGTTTTCTCACAGCAGCAAAAACCAAACAAGGACACCTCTAATCCATTTTATACCAAAACAGATGGCCAATAGCTACCTTAATCAACGGTGTGCAGCCTTCATCATCTTGGATGTTAATGTTGGAGTTATGTTCCAGTAAAAGTGTTACCACGTCTGGATGGTTGTGGACACACGCATAATGTAGGGATGTCCTGCAAATTGGAAGCACATTTAAGGACATCTGTGAATTCCAAATAAGACTATCATCACCTGTAAGTATTACATAGTCTGAAACCTAGAAAAGTTCCCCAATTGATCTCAACTTCAATTTAAACCCTACTCTAATATCTGGAACTTTCTAGTTACTACTTGGGATTTTTAGGAACCCCACGATTCCATGTGCCCATCCAAGGGATGAACAATAAACATAGTAGCTATCTTACAAGGGGCTGCTGTGGTGTTTGAATTTGGATTGGCAAGAAATCTGCTACAACACTACAAGCATTTCCAGCTCCTGAGAGCTCAGCATTTGATGATCATGATAATGATTTCTCTTCCTAGTGATAACAAACAGAACTTTTCTGTGAGAGAAAAACGGGATTTTTATCAGCAGTACACATAAAAATTTTCACAGAAAAAACTTACATTTCTTATAGAAAAGAACTCTCTTTACTAACCACGTCCTGAACTTGATAATCCTCCTATCTCATCCGTTGTGGTTACCTTCCTTTTTCATTCACATTTTAGCCTCTCTAAGAGTACAAGGTCATTCATCCTATTTACTATTGTAGAACAATAATTAGCAATATTTTAACACTGTTACTCTACAAAATAAAAGGTAATCATGCAATGCTTTGTGCCCTACATTAAACAAAATATGTCACAATCCACTGGTAAATTGCAATTATACAGGCCGCTTGTATCTATGTACATTTTTAACAATGAACAAAAATGTAAGTCATCAGTCATCCATACTTTGATTCATTTTTATTTCCACATTTCATTCTTTTATGCCCATGTGTAACATTTCTATACTCAGTACCAGTATAGAAACCAGGACCTCATGCTTTGCCATATATTGATCAATATGCCCATGGACTCACACCAAAATTGGGTAAATATTCCTACAAGGTAATAACCTATGGTGGCCTAGCTGCCTTGCTTGAGATTCAAAAGAGTTTCAGCAAAATGAAAGGAGGGTTCCAAAGAGCAAGGTTCATTTCATGTTATATTTAAATTTATAGAATGTAAGGAAGCTTGACTGGGCAGAGAAATAAAGAATTACAAATGGGAAGACCTTGAGAGATATTAGAATGTGTATTCTACACAGTACATATCTAAGTTACATGTGGGGAGTAAATGGGCTGAAAGAATGAAAAATTACCATTGGACAATACAGTGTTTTCAAAGGAAATATTCAATAAGCAGAAGAATATTTTAAAACTATAATTCATTCTTGTATTCTTTATATGAAACTCCAGCTTAAAGAATAATTAATGCCTTAGAATTACAAAATGATCAAGAAGCATGTGGACTAGGGAAAATATGCTGGTGTGTCATAAACTAAACTGAGAGAAACGTGAAGAAATACCACTAAAATCAGGAGGCAGACAAGGATGCCCCTTTACACAAATTCAGCAAAGTGGCTGGATATAAAATTAACGCAAACAAATCAGTAGCCTTCCTCTACTCAAAGTATGAGCAGGCTAAGAAAGGAATTAGGGAAACGACACCTTCAGAATAATCACAAATAAAATAAAATAACCCAGTGTGACTCTAACCACGCAAGTGAAAATTCTGTTCAGTAAGAACTTCAAGTCTCTGAAGAAATAATAGAAGATCTCATAAGATGGAAAGATCTCCCATTCTCGTAGATTGGCAGGATTAATATTATAAAATTGGCCACCTGTCCAAAAGCAATCTACTGATTCAATGCAATCCCCATCAAAATTCCAACTCAATTCCTCATAGAGGTAGAAAGAACATTTGCAAATTCATTTGCATTAACAAAAAATAACAGGATAGTTAAAACTATACTCAAAAATAAAAGAAATTCTGGGGGAATTACCCTCCCTAACCTTAAGCTGTATTACAGAGCAATAATGATAAAAATGTTATGGTATTGGTACAGAGATAGGCAAGTAGATCAATGGAATAGAATAAGAGACCCAGAAATGAACCTACACACCTATGGGCACTTGATTTTTGAGAAAGGAGCTAAAACCATCTAGTGGAAAAAGAGATAGCTTTTTCAACAACTGGTGCTGGATCAACTGGAACTCAGCATGTAGATTGCAAATCGAACCATTCTTATCGCCCTGCACACAGATAAGGCCAAGTGAATCAAGGATCTCCACATAAAACCATATATACTCAACCTAAAAGAAGAAAACGTGGGGAAGAGCCTGGAAAACATGAGCACTTGGGAAAATTTCCTGAACAGAACAGCAATAGCTTATTCTCCAAGATCAAGAATAAAGAAATGGGACCTCATAAAATTGCAAAACTTCTGTAAGACAAAGGACACTGTCATTAGAAGAAAATGGCGACTAACAGATTGGAAAAGATTTTTATGAATCCTACATCTGATAGAAGGCTTACATCCAATATACACAAAGAATTCAAGAAATTAGACTCAGAGAATCTATTACAAAATGGGGAGCAGAGCTAAACAAAGAATTCTCAATTGAGGAATATCGAATGGCCAAAAAGCACCTAAAGAACTGTTCAACATCTTTAGTCATCAGAGAAAGTGCAAATCAATACCATCCTGTGATTCAACCCCACACCAGTCAGAATGGCAAAGATCAAAAGCTCAGGTGACAACAGAGGTAGGTGAGGATTTGGAGAATGAGGAACGCTGCTCCTTTGTAGGTGGGAGAGCAAGCTGGGACAACAACTCTGGAAATCTGTTTGGAGGACCCAGCTTTACACACGCCTGTGTATATACCCAAAAAGGGCTCCAACATAAAACAAGGAAACATGCTGCATTATGTTCATAGCAGCCTTATTCATAATTGCCAGGAGCTGGAGAGAACCCAGATGTCCCTCCATCTAAAGGGTTCACATGGAAAGACCCCTGGCTTCAACTGCATATGTAGCAGAGGATGGCCTTGTTGGGCACTAATGAGAGGAGAAATCCTTGGTCCTGCCAAGGTCTAGTCACAATGAAATGGAATGCCAAGGCAGGGAATCCAGAATGAGTGTGCAAATGGGTTGGGGAACACCCTCATAGAAGACGATGACGGACAATGAGATAGGGGGTTCATGGTAAGGGGAATAACATTTGAAATGGAAATAAAAAATATCCAACAAACCCCCTCAAAAAAAGGAATGAGGGGCTGGGGCAGTTGTTAAAACTCAACTGGTAAAACATTTGTCCTGAAAACCTGACTGGAGCTATTGGGATAAGGGGATCCCCAAAGCTTACTTGCCTGCAAGTATGAGCATCAGTGTGCTCCAAGATACTAAATAAAACACACCATGGACTTGTTTGAGTGAAGTGTGTCTCCAAAACAGAGGGACAATGGGCTGGAACCCACAGGGAAGCCTGCTTGCCTAAACTCAGGCCTTAGAACCCACATGGCGGTACAATGTAACTAGCAGTTGACATTGTCTCTGACCACCACACCCTAAGCTCCACACATGTGAGGCACAGGAAGTGAGACAAGGACAATCTCTGTCCTTCACATGTGTATCAATGTAAAAACAACAGTAGAGAAGGTGATTACATGGGAGCATGGTCACAGTTCCAGTTCTAAATGTCTTTGATCCATTAGCAAACCTGTCATATTGATCTTATTGATATTTTTGCACTAAAGTTGACAATTTACCTTATGATAAATTTTCTAGTGTTCTATGTTCAGATTAAGGCCCTATATATTAAGAAAATCTTGCCTGGAGAGATGGCTCAGAGGTTAAGAGCACAGACTGCTCTTCCAGAGGTCGTGAGTTTAATTCCCAGCAACCACACAGTGGCTCACAACCATCTGTAATGGGATCTGGTGTGTCTGAAGACAGCTACAGTGTACTCATATAAATAAAATCTTAAAAAAAGAAAAAAGAAAATCTTCATAGAATCAGGGGAGTGGGGAGTGGAAATGGGAGAGGCAGGAAAGGGTATAACACTGAAGTGTAAATGCATAAAATATCAAATAAAAAGAAAAGCAGAAAAGAACAACAACAAAAAATAAAATAAAATCGAGATGGGGGCTTGGCAATAACAGCTCTAGTTTCATTTAGTAGAGAACACAGTTTTGATTGTTAGGACCCACATCACAGCTCACAACTGTCTATAGCTGCAGTTCCAGGTGATCCAGCACCAGGTTCTGTCACACACAGCGCACAAAAAATACATCTATGCAAAACAACTGTATTTGTGCGTGTGTGTGTGTGTGTGTGTGTGTGTGTGTGTGTGTGTGTTGTATCTGTGTGTGTTTACAAAATTTAAGGGTAAACATAAAAGTAAAACTATGTAGTTTCATTAAGGCCTAGGAGCTGCTGTTCCACGGTGTGGAGGTCTCATATGACTAAGAGCATTTAGCAGTGTAAAACCCAGGGCTCCCCAGTGAAAATGAGCCTATGTAATGACCATTCTCCACCCTCAGGATGTAGCCCTAAAAGTTGATTTTTCTTCCTGCTTAGCCCTGAGTGTCCCTAACAGTTCCCACCAACCTGCTTTTACTGCTCTCATCAATTACCTGCCCCGTCTATCATATTCATCCACATGATGTTCCCTGGAGTAGATCATACTCTCTGTTGTCACCAGGTCTCCAACACTTGCCGCTCGTTGTAATGGACCCACCGGTTCATACCCGATCCGATAGTGGTGAAATTCCCTTGATCTCTGATGACACAAGCAACCTAAACGACGACAGGAATGCCACAGACGTGTGTACCAGCGTCTCCTTCTGGGGAAGTTGAATGTCATCGAGTCTTCATCCATTATTGAGCTAGGGCCGCCCAGGACCTTCTTTCCCTCTTCCCTCCCCGTTAACTGATCGCCACCTCCCAAATTCTACAATAATTCTCTGTATTAACAATCAATACTTGCCAACAAAATGTTGGCACGTCCTGCTAGTTCAGCAAATACTGAGCTATAAACTAGCACCTCAGCTGTGCCGGCACCACCACAGTGATGTACTCTGAGCACACAATGGAGCTGGCTTAAGGGCAGGACCCCATGATTATGCTCTATGTGTGCCCCCCTCAGACTCCACTGTTAGGAGCCCAGCCCCCTCAGTGCTTGTTCAAAGCTCTGTCAATGTTGACGCTGAAGTAGATCTACTTGCATGGCCTTCAAAGGGAATACTGAGGGCAGTTAGGGCAGCCATTGCAATCTGTAACCCTAAGACTGGCCTGATGGACCTAAATAATCATCCTGATTTAGCAAACCCAGACCCAAAACAACAAATATTTCATGTGTTTGCTGTTAAGGATGTTAGGTTTTAAGTATCTGATATGAGAACTACAATCTGGATAACCACACAGGATTCCTGACTATCTACTAGGGAACTAGGGGGCAGAAGAATATCTCCCCAGGAAGAGGAAGAAGTGTATAGTGTTGGGAAGAGATAAAAGCTAGAATAGGAGGGGTTAATGAGAGGGAACCGGGAGAAATAGGTAGAGGCAAAGGGTACACACGTCTACCTCCCTCGCATTTTTCAAGCCCCATTACCCTCCTTTCATATTCATCAACATGATGTTGACTGGAGTTGATCACTCTCTCCAGTGTATCCTGGTCACCTGCTGGCTGCATGTTGGAGTGGGCACACAGATTCATACTTGATAAGGGAGAGGGTCAGTTTCTTTTTCTTAACCAGGCACCCACAGCCCTGGCATGCAAGCCTAGGTAAAGTAGGAAATAAGGGGAGGGACAACAAACACTAAAGAAAAAATTAAATGGAAATCTGCTACTCTATTAGCTTCCTATATGTATGGAATACATATGGAGCCAAAAACTAACAGGACACGAGGCTCCACCTAGACATCTTGTGCCACCAAGTTACAAATCCAGCCACAGGAATGGGTGACAACCTGTTGAGTCATTAACCAAAGGTCCTATAGAAAACCTTGACCATCACAAGCCAGTGCCAAGACTATTGGTTGCTCTATACAACCTGATGTTCAGGACTGATTTCTGAAGATAACATTTCTCACATCACAGGGG
>NC_046155.1:61124335-61131585 GCF_011064425.1 Rattus rattus
ATACCTAAATACTAAAGGGAAACCCAGGGTGGCTGGTGCCATTGTGCTGTCCTTAGGTGATGCTACCACAGGTCCTCTGAATGCACGAAAGGGAAAGGATTGACCTCTACCATCATCCACTCAGTAATTCCTTATTTGAATCCTACTGATTTCTTAATATTACTTCTCAGATTCCTTGTTATTTTTTCTTTTCTTTTACTAGGGACTTGGTATTATGTCTGTAAGTCACTCAATAGAGTAATCTATCACCCCTATCTCTTAGAATCTCAACGTTTCCTTTGCTATAGAAATAATGAAGTCTTGAGGGAGAGATGTAAAGAAGTCATCCCATTTAAAATGGAGTTACCACCTTCTCTGTGCACTTTCCAGGTTGGGGTCTCTGTGCTAGTGTCCATGGTCTACAAGAAGATGATGCTTTTCTAATGAGGGTTCCAAACACAGATCTATAGCTATGACAGTCATTTCATTGATACGGTACTTAAGCAGGGTAAGAGTATTGAGTTTTCCTCTTGGCTCAGGACATATCTACTCTTAGGATTTTGGCTGCTTTAGCAGTTTCAGGCCTGGCTTCCATCACATAGAGTTTGTCTGAAATAGAATCAGGAAATAGAATTATTTCCATAATATGTGTTCCACTACTGTACCAGAACATCTTACGAGCCAGTGACTGGTTTACTTTGCAGTATTTGTAGCTTTGGGATAACCATGTTTGCATTTCTGTTCTGAAATCATGCAGACTACTTTACGTATCATGAATGCTACTTAGTAGGTGTGAAGCTTGATAGATAAGGTTTATCTTGTGTTTGTATTGTAAATATACTTATTTTTATAAGAATCTATTAAGATTTTTATGAATGGTAGAGGCATCATTTTCAGTCAAATGATGATGATCATTGATTTATGTCATGTTTTAAATTTCAGGAGGTATGATATATGAATGGTTGTTTTTATTCTCTATGCTATTGGACTAATGTTCAGGAAGAACCATTCTGCACAGTGAAGTCAAACATATTTCCTACTTTCTCCTTTGCCACATTTGTTGTGTGAAGTATTATGCAGACCTGTATGTATGTGATATATGTGGCATTGACTTTTGTGCTTGGTCTGTGTAATGGACTAAGTTTCTGTCTTCTCCATGCAGCTATCTCTATGGATCAATATAATTTGTTAAAATGCTGTCAATTCCCCATATACTGTGGATGTTTTCTTTCTCTTTTTTTCTCTTTGATTTTGTTTTATTTATTTACTTATTTACTTATTTATTCATTTATCTATTTATATAAACTTTGCTTCAAGGTCTGCCCCAAATTTTTGTCTCCATATTTCCTGATATAAATATTTTTGTTTCCCCTTCTAAAAAGTACTGATGCATACACAGCAGACTTCAAGGTCTGCTCCAAACTTTTGTCTCCATAGTTCCTGCTATAAATATTTTTGTTTCCCCTTCTAAAAAGTACTTCTTCAGCTTCATGTGATCTGTGGATTGTATTTTGGATAATCTGAGCTTTGGGGTTAATATTCACTTATCAATGAGTGCATACCATGTGTGTTGTTTTCTGATTGGGTTACCTCACTCAGGATGATATTTTCTGGTTCCATCCATTTGCCTATGAATTTCATGAAGTTTTTTAATAGCTGAGTAGTACTACATGGTATAAATGTACCACATTTTCTGTATCCATTCCTTTGTTGATGGATGTCTGGATTCTTTCCAGCTCCTGGCTATTAGAAATAAGGTTGCTATGAACTTATTGGAGCATATTTGTTCGACATATGTTGGAGCATCTATTGGCTCTATGACCAGGAATTATTATACCTGGGTCCTCAGGTGGTACTATGTCCAATTTTCTGAGGAAACTCCAACTCACTTCCAAAGCAGTTCTACCAGCTTGTTATCCAAGTAACAATGGAGGAGTGTTCCTCTTTCTCCAAATCCTTGCCAGCATCTGTCATTACCTGAGTTTTTGTTCTTAGCCACTCTACAGGTTGTGAGGAGGAATCTCAGCATTGTTTTGATTTGCGTTCCCCTGATGACTAAGGTTGTTGAACATTTCTATAGGTAGTCCTCAGCTATTCAATATTCCTCAGCTGAGATTTCCCTGTTTAGCTCTGTACCCATTTCTTTAATAAGGTTATTTGGCTCTCAGGAGTCTAAGTTCTTGACTTCTTTTTTTTTTTTCTTTTCTTTTTTTTCGGAGCTGGGACCGAACCCAAGGCCTTGCGCTTGCTAGGCAAGCGCTCTACCACTGAGCTAAATCCCCAACCCCAGTTCTTGACTTCTTAGTACATATTGGATATTAGCCCTCTATCAGATGTCGTGGGGTGAAGACCTTTTCCCAATCTCTTGGTTGCTGTTTTATCCTAAAGACAGTATCTGTTGCCTTATAGAAGCTCTGCAATATTATGAGATCCCATATGACAATTCTTGAGCATAGCCATTGGTGCTCTCATCAGACATTTTCCCCAAACTCCATGTGTTCGAAGCTTTTCCCTGCTTTTTCTTCTATTGGTTTAAGGATTCTGGTTTTATGAGGAGGTACTTGATCCATTTGGACTTGAGCTTTGTACATGGCAATAAGAATGGATCAATTTATCCCTTAGAGAGGAAACATAAAAATCCCTGAAAGAATTACAAAAAAAAACCAACCAAACAGGTGAACGAATTGAAAATGTAAATAGAAACAATAAAGAAAGCACAAAGGGAGACAACCCTGGATATAAAAAACCTAAGGAAGAGACAAGAAGCTGTAGGATCACCAACATAATGGAAGAGATAGAAGAGAAAATCTCAGGAGCAGAAGATACCATAGAAAACATCGACACAACTGTCAAAGATAATGGAAAACACAAAAAGCTCCTAGCCCAAAACATCCAGGAAATCCAGGACACAATGAGAAAATCAAACCTAAGGATAATAGGTTTAGAAGAAAGTGAAGACTTCCAACTTAAAGGGCCAGTAAATGTATTCAACAAAATTATAGAAGAAAACTTCCCTAACCTAAACAAAGAGACACCCATAAACATACAAGAAGGTTACAGAACTCCAAATAGATTGAACCAGAAGATAAATTCCTCCCATCACATAATAGTTAAAACATCAACTGCACAAAACAAAGAATATTAAAAGAAGTAAGGGGAAAAGGTCAAGTGACATAAAATGGCAGATCTAGGAGAATTATTACAGATTTCTCACCAGAGACTATGAAAGTCAGAAGATCCTGGAAAGATGTCATATGGACCCTAAGAGAACACAAATGCCAGGCCAGGCAACAAAAAAATTATATATATATATATATATATATATATATATATATATATATCTCAAAACTTTCAATTAATGTATCCAGCACTACAAAGGATAATAGGTGGGAAACTACGACACAAGGAGGGAAACTACACCATACAGAAAGCAAGAACATAATCTCCTTGCAACAAAACCAAAAGAAGAGAGTCACACAAACATAATTTCATCTCTAACAACAAAAATAATAGGAACCTACAATTACTATTCCTTAATATCTCTCAACATCAATGGACCCAATTCACCAATGAAAAGACATAGACTAACAGACTGGATCCATAAAGGAGACTCAGCATTTTGCTGCATACAGGAAACACACCTCAGAGACAAAGACAGTCACTACCTCAGAGTAAAAGGTTGGAACACAAATTTCCAAGCAAATGATCTGAAGAAACAAGCAGGAGTAGCCACGGTAATATAGAATAAGATTGACTTTCAACCAAAGTCATCAAAAAAATGAGGAAGGACACTTCATACGCATCAAAGGAAAAAAATCCACCAAGATGAACTCTCAATCTTAAATATCTATGCTCCATATGAAAGGGCTAATACATTCATAAAAGAAACCTTACTAAAGCTCATATCACACATTGCACATCACACAATAATTGTAGGAGATTTCAATAGCCCACTCTCATCAAATCATAGAAACAAAAAATAAACAGAGACATATTGAAGCTAACAGAAGTTATGAACCAAATGGATTTAACAGGTATTTAAAGAACATTCCACCATAAAATGAAAGGATATGCATACTTCTCAGCACCTCATGGTACCTTCTCTAAAACTGACCATATAATTGGTCACAAAACAGGCCTCAACAGATACAAGAAGATATAAATAATTTCACGTGTCCTATCAGATCACGACGGACTAAGGTTGGTCTTCAATAAAAAAAAAAAACAAAATAATGACAGAACGTTCACATATACATGGAACTTGAACAACTCTATACTCAATGACAACTTGGTCAAGGAAGACATAAAGAAATTAAATACTTCTTAGAATTTGGTGGAAATGAAGATACAACATACCCAAACTTATGATACACAATGAAAGCAGTGCTAAGGGGAAAACTCATAGCTCTCAGTGCCTGCAAAAGGAAATGGGAGAGAGCATACTCAGCAGCTTCACAGCACACTTAAAAGATCTAGAACAAAAAGAAACAAATACACTCAGAAGGTATATTTGTAGAAGGCAGGAAATAATCGAACTCAGGGCTGAACTCAACCAAGCAGAAACAAAAATGACTACACAAAGAATTAACAAAACCAGGAGCTGGTTCTTTGACAAAATCAACAAGATAGATAAACACTTCGCCAGATGAACCAGAGAGCACAGAGAATGTATCTGAATGAACAAACTCATAAATGAAAAGGGAGACATAACAAAGGAATCTGAGGAAATTTTGAAAAACCATCAGTTCCCACTACAAAACCCTATAATCAACAAAAATGGAACATCTGGAGGAAATGGTCATTTTTGAGACAAATACTAAGTACCAAAGTTAAATCAGGACAGATAAACCATCTAAACAACCCCATAACTCTTAAAGAAGTAGAAGAAGTTATTAAGAGTTGCCCAACCAAAAGAGAGCCCAGGACCAGATAGATTTAGTGCAGAATTCTATCAGACCTTCATAGAAGACCTCATAGCAATACTGTCCCAACTATTCCCAAAAATAGAAACAGATGGAGCACTACCAAATTCCTTCTATGAAACCATAATTACTCTTATACATGAACCACACAAAGACCCCATGAAGAAAGAGAACTTCAGACCAATTTCCCTTTGGAATATCAACACAAAAATACTCAATAAAATTCTTGCAAATGATATCCAAGAACACATCAAGACGATCATCCATCATGATCAAATAGGCTTCATCCCAGAGATGCAGAGGTGATTCAATATACAGAAATCCAGCAACATAATCCACTATATGAACAAACTCAAAGATGAAAACCACATGATCATTTCATTAGATGCTGAAAAAGCATGTGACAAAATTCAATATCCCTTCATGATAAACATCCTAAAAAGATCAGGAATTCAAGACCCATACCTAAACATAATAAAAGCAATAAACAGGCACCCAGTAGCTAACATCAAACTAAATGGAGGGAAATTTAAATGAATTCCTCTAAACTCAAGGATGAGACAAGGCTGCCCACTCTTTCCCTACATGTTAAATATAGTATGCAAAGTCCTAGCCAGAGCAATCAGACAGCAAAAGGAGGTCAAAGAGATGCAAATTGGAATGGACAAAGTCAAAATATCACTATTTGAGGGGCAGACATGCCTCAGAAGCCAGAGGAGACTACACTCTGCCCATATTACAGACTCTAGAGGAAAAAGCCTGGCACCATCTTGGCCACCTGTGCACATGGAACCGAGAAAAGGCCCTTCTGGTTGCTGCCCTCACACAGAGCTGAAACGCAGCCCCACAGGAGCGACTTTAGGCCTGAGACTAGAGGTAAGACCAACTTTTCTGCTCCAAGTGACCTGCCTGGTCGACTCAGGACACACACCACAGGAACAGCTGAAGACCAGTAGACAGGAAAGACGACACGCCTGAAAGCAGAACACTCTGTCCCCATAACTGGGTGAAAGAAAACAGGAAAACAAGTCTACAGCACTCCTGACACACAGGCCTATAGGACGGTTTAGCCAAGGTCAGAAATAGCAGAAAAAGGTACCACCAGAGACAACATGATGTCAAGAGGCAAGCACAGAAACCGAGGCAACAGAAACCAAGACTACATGGCATCATTGAAGCACAATTCTCCCACCAAAGCAAACACTGAATATCCAAACACACCAGAAAAGCAAGATCTAGATTTTGAATCACATTTGATTATGATGATGGAGGACTTCAAGAAAGACATAAAGAACTCCCTTAGAGAAACGCAGGAAAACATAAATGAACAAGTAGAAGCCTATAGAAAGGAATCACAAAAATCCCTGAAAGAATTCCAGGAACACAATCAAACAGGTAAGGAATTAAAAATGAAATTAGAAGCAATAGATCTTCCTGGTCGCTGCCACCGCGGAGAGCCCGTGCGCAGAACCCCGCGAGCGAACTTGAGCCTCGGGGCCACAGGTAAATAACTTATCTGCTGCAAGTGACTTGCCTGGTGGAATCGGGACAAACAGAGGCAGAATTCCTCTAGGATGGGCCGTCCTGTGTTTACGGAAGTCCCACACCCCGGATCCGGCCCCAGCAGCTCTCTGTTCCCAGAACCCGTGGGAGAGATACCTTACCGCCTGGTCAGGTGGGCACTCCTGAGGCTGCAGAGCAGAAGAGACCACCAACACTGCCCACCCCTGCCCACATCCCTGGCCCAAGAGGAAACTGTATAAGGCCTCTGGGCTCCCGTGGGAGAGGTCCCAGGTGAGGCAGGACCCCTGCCTGAGACACCGCCGGAACCTGAAGGAAACAGACCGGACAAACAGTTCTCTGCACCCAAATCCCGTGGGAGGGAGAGCTAAATCTTCAGAGAGGCAGACACGCTTGCGAAACCAGAAGAGACTGCTCTCTGCACACATTACTGATTCCAGAGGAAAACACCGGAGGCCATCTGGAACCCTGGTGCACAGGGCTCCCGGAACAGAACTTCCTGTTAGCTGCCACCTCGGAGGGAAGCCCGTGGGCAGAACCCAGCAATGAACTTGAGCCTCAGGGCCACAGGTAAGACCAACTTTTCTGCTGCAAGTGACCTGCCTGGTGAACTCAAGGCTGGGTCCACAGGAACAGCTGAAGACCTGTAGAAAGGAAAAGCTTCTACGCCCGAAAGCAAGAACACTCTGTCCCCATAACTGACTGAAGGGAGGAAAACAGTCTACAGCACTCCTGACACACATGCCTATGGACAGTTTAGCCACTGTCAGAAATAGCAGGAACAAAGTAACACTAGAGATAATTTGATGTGGGAGGCAAGCCCAGGAA
>NC_046155.1:61131685-61147044 GCF_011064425.1 Rattus rattus
AAAAAGAGAACAGAGGCTGAAGGAATGCCCATTCAGAGCCTGCCCCACATGTGGCCCATACATATACAGCCACCAAACTAGATAAGATGGATGAAGCAAAGAAGTGCCGGCTGACAGGAACAGGATGTAGATCTCTCCTGAGAGACACAGCCAGAATATGGCAAATACATAGGCGAATGCCAGCAGCAAACCACTGAACTGAGAATGGGACCCTTGTTGAAAGATTCAGAGAAAGGACTGAAAGAGCTTGTAGGGGCTTGAGACCCCATATGAACAACAATGCCAACCAACCAGAGCTTCCAGGGACTAAGGCACTACCCAAGACTATACATGGACTGACCCTGGGCTCCAACCTCATAGGTAGCAATGAATAGCCTAGTAAGAGCACCAGTGGAAGGGGAAGCCCTTGGCCCTGCCAAGACTGAACCCCCAGTGAATGTGATTGTTGGGGGGAGGGTGGTAATGGGGGGAGGATGGGAACACCCATATAGAAGGGAAGGGGGAGAGGATAGGGGGATGTTGGCCTGGAAACCGCAAAAGGGAATAACAATTGAAATGTAAATAGAAATCTCCAATTTAATAAAGATGGAGGGAAAAAAATAAAAAGACAGCAGAAGGCAAAAGGAAAAAAAAAAGTGAAGGCCGTGTAAAGCTCCTCCCACTGCCTCATCTCTTGCCCCACTTTTTCTGATCCTCTTCCGGCAGCAGTCTTCAGACTCCTAGTGGCAAGCACAGGGACAGGACCTGTTTCTTAGGTGAGTTACTTTTGGTTTGGGGGCCCAACTTGGAGCTTGGGAGGATTTATTTGTCATGTAATAATTCAGAAAAGCCTTATTCAGTGGGTGTCTGGGGTGTGACAGACTTGGGCACCCACATGTTGCAGTTCCTAAGAGGACAGCAGGCTCAGACCCACTTGTGAGTCATTTGCAGTTCTTGGGGGAGTCAAAGAATACCAGAGCCTAAGGGAGCACTTTTGGATAGTAAAACCTGGCAACCACCTGTAAACCAGTGGCTCACTTTAGGAAACATCCCTGAGCATGTCCAATACAGAGGTCAATGCTAGCAGCAAACCACAGAACTGAGAACAGGACCCCCTTGGGGGGAATTAGAGGAGGTATTGAAAGAGTTGAAGGAGCTTGCAACCCCATAAAAACAACAACGCCAACCAACCAGAGTTTCCAGGGACTAAACCACTACCGAAAGAGTATACATGGACTGACCCAGGGCTCCAACTGCATATGTAGCAGAGAATAGCCTTGTTGGGGCACCAGTGGAAGGGGAAGCCCTTGGTCCTGCCAAGGTTGGGGAATTCCCCCGTGCAGGGGAATATGGGGGCGGGGAGTGCATGTAAGGAGGATATATACCGGGAGGAGAGGAAATGGGGGCTTATGGACAGGAAACCCGGAAGGGGAATAACATTTGAAATATAAGTAAAGAAATATATCTAATAAACAATTTAAAAAAGAAACATCCCTAAAATTAGTTTCTTAGTGTCTAAATGTTGCATGTAGCGATTATCCTCAAATGCATTTTCTTGAGTGACTTTTTTAGACCAAAGATCCAAGACGGCAGTGAAAATAACCAATTTCCTTCTTAGGCATGTTAAATGTTTGTGGAGTGAAGCCCTTTACTCTTGCATAGCAGGCTACAGCAGTAACCTGGTTTGTTCGCCACCTCTTTAAATCAAAATAATGCGGGAAGTTGTGTCAGGGTTCTATGAAGTTGCAAGAGTAATTATTTATTCCAGCACTCTGGTCAAATACCCAGCCACTCTTCATCGACCGTATCATGAAAAAATTTACGTCACATGGTTTTAATTCTAGTTTCACAATCGCAGATTTGGTAGAGCCACCAATCTCGATCTATTGCCCAATCAAACCAACCCCCCACATTAAAGCCTGAGTGAAAACATACCTCAAAGTCCCAAAGTGATACATTCTGTTTTGCCTCCTCTCTCAGTACTATCGCGACTCTGTGAAGTGACGATTCTCATTACTCCAAGAACGGTAATCCAAATTTTGTTTTATTAACAGGGTTTTAGGGGCCCGGCCTCAAACAGGAAGTCAACATCCTGTACTGTGTGCTCTAGAGAGTTCACCTCAGCTGTCTCTGCATCTACACTCAGTTCAAAAGGCAAGAAAGTAGTTGTTGTATTACTTATTGTGGCTTGTGGGAGTTTTCATTTCTATTGGTAAAAATAACATTTAAGGAACCTTTGTGATTGTATCATCAGTTGTTGAGGAGCTCTTAGGTTTAGCACCGTCAGAAATCTACCTGTAACTAATAACACTGGTTGCCAATTGATGGCAACAAACTGTAGTTTGTCTAGGTCCTTTTTCTTTGTGTTTGGTTGATTTGTCCTTGAGTTAGACGAATACATAGAGAGCAGACGTGGGCTCTTGGGCATTTGATCCTCAGGCCGGCTATGTGTGCTAGGAAGCTGGCCACAGGGTGGGATGCTTAATTCTAGCAAACCTGAGGGCCTGGGATTTTATTCTTCCCTCATAACCGAGGAGTAATAGAATGGTAGGTGTGTTAAGAAAGGCCTTCCAGGTTGACAAGAGAAAGAAATAACCAATGTTTAATTTAAATTGATCATTATTTTGGGAGAGACAGCAAAGAAAAATGCTTGGGGGGGAACTCTATAAACAAACAATAAACAAAACTAAAGCAGTAACTAAGGCTCCTAAATTTCATTTATTTTCAGGGTACTATGAAATTTTCCCTTTCCTATTTCCCTAGAGTTTGCTATCACTGCCCATCTCCATCTTCAGTGACAATCATTATTCCTTAATTAATTACTATGCTATCGGATTGCAATATAATTATGTCATTGTTTTCCACTTCCTCTTTCCATACTCCCAGCAGACACACACACACACACACACACATACACACACACACACACACACACAGAAACACACACACACACACACACACACACACACACACACACACACCTCAGATTGCTCTCTTTTCAAATTTTTGGAATACTGAGAGTGGGAGAAAGAGTCCTTCCCAGGGAAGAGTATACCAGCTGGCTATCTGACATATCCTATTTGGGTTTAATTTTTGGCTCATTATCCTTGGTGGGTGAACTATTTGGTTGCTAACTGTATCCTAGGGCATGAAAAGGAGGAGAGGAAAGATAGGATATAGGACTTAAGTATATTTTTCCCTGGGTACACTATGTGACTGCTGTGAAGATACTGCTGTAACATTTACTTCTTTGAAATTACTGTTTCAGTTGAAACACCTGCTTCATCTCCAAGCCACCATGAGTTCTAAAGAGCACGAGTCACAGAAGGACCATAACAATTTAAGGAAAGTCATGAAAATCAAGTACCGTTCACCTCAGGTATGTCTATAAACATGTGTGGACTTGTGATGTATTCCATACTACTAGGCTATATCCTCCTAGACTCTAGGCCACATAAACCTTTCTGTTAAGACATGGCCTCATGAATACTGGGAATATTTCATATGGTGAATTTGTGGTGTTACAGAGCAAGAAGATGGCATCTCATCCCCTAAAGGTGGAGTTACAGACAGTTGTGAGTTGCTTTGTGGGTGCTGGCAACCAAATCTGGCTCTCTGGAAGAGCAGTAACTCTTAACCACCAAGCTGTCGCTTCAGTCCTTGAAACAATAATTTTTAAAAGGGCAAATGCTACATGTTAGAAATAACAACATTAGTACTACTTAAGAGTATGAGTATTTACTCTGAGTGTGGCTAATGTACTGAATCTTAATCTATATTTGCATAGAGCTTTACAGTTTATAAATATGATTTTCTGCACATATATCCTTACCCTCACCTCATTAAGTGGGTGAAGGAGATTCTACCTCCAATTTGTTTATGGGGAGAAGGGACAAAGTTGGTTACCTGAAGTCAGTTCATTTTGCTTTATAGGCTCCGCTGACATGTCAGATTTTGTTTCTCTCCTGAGTCTAAAATGCTACTTGAATTCATAATAAGTGGTTGAGACTGCCAGTCCTTCAGCCTGCTTCCTCTTTTCTGAGATCTAGAAGGGTCAAAGATTCAAAATATATAGAAAATTCGCAGGGTATTTTTTTCTAGATCTGTCTCCTGCCCCAGTCCTACTCTGTGACGGAGCAAGTTAGGTACCACACCCTTTCAAAAATGTGAAGAACTCATGGTGACTCACACCTACAATCCAAGTAGTCTGAAGGCAGAGGCAGAGGTTTGCACATTTCAGGCCTGCTTGGGTGCCATTGTCTGAAATGCACAACACAAACAAAAAAAAGAAATTGGTGAAGTGTCTATATGCATCCAAGACAGGTGGGTAGATGACAGCACGCTACAGCGTGCTCTCAACGTCGTGCACAGATATTCTGACAGCATTTACATTAGGAGATGTTTCTGAGACTTTTTGTGCATGCCTGCAGGATATTTATTTATCACCTAACACTCCATTAAATGTATAAAGCAGAGTATCCGTGTTAGGACAAATGAAGAGAAGCTTAATCTTTGCTATTTCCCACCACATGAATACAATGTGGGAACATAGGGATGAAAGGCTTTTATTTTTGCTGACTTTTGTTATTTGATTATCCACATTAGTTCTCCTTTTCTCCTCCTTCCCTGCATTTTAAGACAGTGTCCTATACAAATGCAGACTTGGGTGCAAAATTTACAAATACCACGCATAGTCTAATGGGAGAAGGTATCAGAAAGTGTACTTGAAGTTCATGTGGCATGAGGAAAGGTACTTAGAAGATAATATTCTGATCATCAATTTCTCTATCAAAATGTGAGGCCATTCATAGGATTTGTGGATCTGTGCAATCAAGAAATACATGATACACCGGGTGAATCAGTGTATTGATTTTTATGAATAAGTAATTAAGCAATGATCAGTTGTTTAGTTTTTCCCCCTGACTAATAAATAAATCATAAAATAGCACCTGGAGAGATGGCTCAGTAGGTAAAACATTTGATACAGAAATGTGAGGAACTTAGGTCAGATGCCCAGAGCTAAGTAAATGCTGTGTGGTCATGATTCCCCACCTATAATACCAGTAGATGAGAAGTGACACGGGAAGTCTGGAACATGCTGGCTAGATTGATGTGATTAGAAAGTTCCTGTTTGAAGAGACTCTTACTCCATATATAAAATATATCATGTTCATAGAAGACACCCAACTTCAGCTTCTTACCTCCACGTGCTGTGCAAACATATGTGCCCACAGGCATATGAATACCCACATACACAGAGACCCAAAGTCCACAAACAAATGCATGTAAAAAGAAATAAAAATTTGACATAAAAATCAAATCACACTAGCATATCCTTATTAAAATTTTTAATGAGTTTTTTAAAGGTGGGTGTGGTGGTGTATTCCTAGAATTTTAGCACATAGGAAAGGAGGCATCATAAGTTTGTGGCCAGCCTCAGCTACATATTTTATTCTGGGGTTATCCCACCTATTGAATAAATTCTAGTCTCAGAAAAACTATAATAGGTGGCTGGAGAGAGAGCTCAGCTTTTAAAGGAAAGTACTGATCTTAAGGACAACATTAAGTAGTTCATTGGCCAGTTAGATCATGAGACTAGAATTGGCTGGAAATACAGCTCTAGGGGACCCAATGCTCTCAGTGTCTTTTCAGGCACTGCATTTTCATGAACTTACCCACAGTTACATATTTACATACATAATTCAAAATACAAGAAAATCTCTTACAAAACAACAAATGAATGAACAAATTCAAATTTATATATCATAATTTTGCTATGGTTGGCAACGATAAAAACTCTTTTCCTGAAAATAAAATATTCAAAAATGGTTTTGTGGAAACTGGTAGATAGTTAAAATCTGAGAAACAGTTACGTTTCCTAACTGCCTTTGTTTGGGAATAAAAAGCCATTTGTAATATGAAAAGTTTATCTGTTGGATATGCTGATGGCTGGAGCTTATAATTTGGATCCTGGGTTAAACCTGGTTAAATATATTCATTAATTTTGAATTGCATACTAATAAGGGAAACAAAGGGTAGAGTTGAATTCAAATTTAAATTATCTATTATCTCTTTTTAGGTCATTCAAGAGAAGAAAAATGATCCCAAGATTTTGGGATCTCAAAAAAGAACAACTGAGATACCTAATACCCAAGAGCCAAGAATCCATTCCTCTAACCAAACTCAACAATTCTCGATGACTCTCCCAACAAAAATAATCAAAATAACTATCTTGGGGGTAAATGAACAGAAAGATATACAGATTAACATCAATATGGAGACAGGCAGCTTATATGAGGTACTGCACAAACTGGACTCTCTCAAAAGAGAGATAGAAATCCAGGCAGGCAAAGAAATGCTGGTGTGTAGCATAGAAGGAATAGAGGGGTACATAAACCTTGGCATGCCCCTCCGTTGTATTCCAGACGGCAGCCATATGGTCATTACATTTTCTAAAACTGAAAGTAAAGAGAAAGAAAATAACCAAGTGTTTGGCCGCATTGACCAGTCATCTGCTGAGTGTGTTGTATTTTACATCCATGCAGTCGGGAATAGGGGAGCAAAGAATTTGAAGTGCAGGAGCTTCAAGGAGGGCACCAAACCTGTGTGTATGGCTTCAAAGGAGAGACCATCAAGGCCACCCTGAGGAAAGATGGCAGGTTTCAGTGCTTTGTAGAGAGTGACCATTGGAAACTCATTAATAATGACACCATCATAGCAAACACGCAGCCAGTAGATGCATTAGAGGGCAAGGTCTTCCAGATTGAGGTTGAGATCAATAAGAGCACTTGGGCAGCAGCAGCCACTCAGAACTCTGAGTTAGAGGACAGAAGCCTTAGTGTGTTGGAAGGATACATTGTGGATAAGTATCCCACACTGATAGGAGAACGTGAGAAAATCAGAGCATACATCGAGGGAAAAAGTAAAAATAGGAAACGATGGTCACTTTTTAAAACCCATAGAAGGGAGTTCAGGAAACTAACCAAAAACTCTACTCCAGCTAATGTAGTTACAATGGTTTCACAGTTCATTCCCTCAGTTGGCCTCATAGTTTGGGACAATAATGGACACAGAGGTAGTGCTACTTGCTTTGTTTTTAGAGGGTTATACATATTCACTTGTCGGCATAATGTTAAAATGACATTGTGGGAGAAGGATAGACCCAATTTTGCATGTACAGACCCACTAATTGATGTGTGAGGGTGACATTTGCTTATGACTATTGTAAAGAGATGACCTTGACAGCTATTTTGGCATTGAACCTTGGTTTGAGATATCTGATATAACTCTTTGACTACTGTGTCCTGAAACTGAAGGAAAATGGACAATAAGTACCTGCTGGACTGTACAATGGAATATCTACTGCAATTCCCAGTGGGTTAATCTGTATGATTGGCTATAGAAATGGACAACAGAAGTTTAGTGATGCTTGTACAGTGATCCCTCAAGGTAGACAGAAAGAGAAAGATCAGCAATGGGTTCTTGGAACAGCAACAGCAGGTCAAGGCCATCCCTTTCAGTACCTCCATATGTACACTCAGAGAAGTTTCCAAAATATGACTGATAACCCTAATGATGTTACCTATAATACTTTTTATTGTGGGTCTTCTGGATCTCCAGTGTTTGACTGTAAAGGTTCTCTGGTGGCCATGAATACTGTTGGCTTCTATTGTGTGTATGAACATAGAGTTTATAATATTGTGGAATTTGGCACAAGAATGGAACACATCCTTGCTGATATTAAGCAAAAACATGAAATGTGGTATAATGAAGTTTGTGTATATTGGCAGGATGTAGAAATGTGTAGTGAAGACTTTTAGGGCTAAAGAGAATTTATTCCCTTTTGTGACTCTTGAAGAGAGTTGAGTTTTCTAAAGGCATTAACTTGTTTTTATAACATGCAAAGAATTGCTTTTAAGTCAAAAAGCAATGACTGGGAATACAGCTTACTTGTTGTGCACTTACCTACAATGCAAAAGGTTTTGGAATCTGTCCTCAATAAAAATGAATATCACTACTCAAATGAATTTCCAAAATTTCCAGGAGCCAGCCCCAGCTGGGGTCTTCTTTCTTGTTAGTTCTTCTCTAGGCAGCAGAGGGGTAAGAGCACTGTAAGACTTTGTCTTACGAAATATTTAGGGCTGCTGTGTAATAATAAAAAGTTGACTTATCTAAGTTACTATGCTACTATAGCTGATCTGCCTTCTGTGTTCCTCTGAGGCTGGAAACGCAGTCTCTGAGACTTAGCACCTCTTTCTCAAAGGATTGAGTATATATGCCTTATACTATCTCAGTAGGAACTGCACAGCTCTTTTAACCTGCTAGTCAGAAGTTGAAGAACAAGGTGCAAACTATCCCCCATTGACCCTGCTGTGAGACAAATGCACCTCACAGCAAAAAGAATAACATCACATGTTATGGGGAAGTAGTCCAGCCATAGACCACCTGGCCTCGATAAGGCCTGATTCAACAGTCCTGAGAAAAACAAGAGTTGGGGTCAGCTCGCCCCAGATGCAGGGTGGCCTGGAGTTGAACTAAGACCAAGTTAGATCATGTGTGCCAATGTAAACAAACCAGTGAAATTGCTTTGTGTGACTGTTGCCAACTACCTATGTAATTTTTTCCTATAAATACCTTCCCCTAATTGGGCTCGGGGTCGACTCCTCTGTCTCCTGTGTGAGATACGTGTAGTCCCCAGAGCTCTGGTTCCTCAAATAGACCTCTTGTTTATTACATCAAGACCGGTTTCTCGTGAGTTCTTGGGGGTTGCGTCGTCTAGAGATTTGAGTGGGGGTCTTCCCTACTCTGGTGGTCTTTCAAAGTCACAGGAAGAAAAAAGGACACTTTGAAAAGTGACTATGTTTTTGATTGTGAGCCTAGCCTTTAACAGCTGAGCCAGCTATAACAAACAATGACTTCATGAAATTCTTGATAGGCAAAATGGAATGAACTAGAAAATATCATCCTAGGAGGTAACCCAATCACAGAAAAACACACATGGTATGCACTCACTGATAAGTGGATGTTGGTCAAAAAACTTGAATTACCCAAGATGCAATCCACGGACCACATGAAACCCAGGGAAGAAGGATGACCAAAATGCAGATGCTTCACTCCTTTGCAAAAGGGAAATAAAATATCCATATCAGGGATAGGAGGTGCAAAAAGTTTAAACAGAGCCCTGAAGGAATGGCCATTCAGAGTCTGCCCCACATGTGGTATATATATATATATATATATATATATATATATATATATCACCAAAACTAGATAAGATGGATAAAGATAAGAAGTGCATATGGAAAGGAACAGGATATAGATTTCTCCTGAGAAACACAGCCAGAACATGTCAAATGCAGAGGCAAATGCTAGCAGCAAACCACTGAACTGAGAACTAGACCCCCATTGGAGGAATTAGAGAAAGGATTGAAAGAGCTGAACGGGCTTGCAACCCCATAAGAACAACAATGAGCTTCCAGGGACCAAACCACTATCCAAAGACTATACATGGGCTAACCCATGGCTCCAGCTGCATATGTAGCAAAGGATGGCCTTGTTGGACTCCCAGTGTAGGGGATTGTTGGGGGGTGGTAAGGGGGTATTGATAGGGAGGGGAACACCCTTATAGAAGAGTGGGTGGGAGAGAAAATGAATAAAAAAATTCACAATTAATGTTTACATGCATACCCATTAGGAGTAATTTTCTGGCTAAACATCCATCACCTGTCACAGCTCCACAGGTTCACTGAAAGCTTAAAACCATAACTAAGCTATTAGTGAAATTTTATATAGATAAACCTAGTCAATATTTTATCTTCTGTCTAGCACCTGTAATAAATCATTAGTTCCCTTTTTAATGATCTTCAGTTAATTGTTTTACAACCTCTTAGAATGAGCTCTGAGTAGGAGAAAGTCTCGTTACCATCAAAGAGAAATTAACTGGTGACACTTCGGAGACTGGCAGAGTTCTCACTGCAGTTTTGCTTACCAGAAAAGGATCTAATAGCAATCCTACTATAGAAGAGCTTAATAATCACATATAATTTTAGGAATGCTTATAGGATCATCATTGATACTTAAGTCATCTATTTATTTATATAGCACCACTACAAGACAGTACATCTTCATAGATCTGTAGACTGCTCCAAATGGGTGGGCAGCTTAGTAATTGTTATATATGTTTAATAACAACAGGAAAACATAGTAACAGCAGGAATCTTTCCTAAAATGAATTCTCCTATGACCTCGTCTAATAAGAGTAAACTTGTCACAGATTATAAAATAATCTGAAGCATGAATATCAGGAAGATCACCTACTAGTTGGTTATTAGCTTGTCCATTATGCTTTCTAACACAAAAATCAAAGTTGTCCTCTCTGTCTTTGCATAACTTTGAAGCTAGCTCAAACTGCCCATTTTCTTCTCTATTCAATATACTACTTGAGTTGTAGTTAGAACAATAAAATAACTAAATGAGATCAAGGAGACAGAAATTGGACACGAAGAAGTTAAAGTATCACTATTTGCAGATGATATGATCAATAGATAAGTAACCCTAACCTTCCTTTATACAGTATTGTTTCAATCAGTGGAGCACATCCTTATGAAGGTGGTCCCATGTACTTAGAGCAAAAGGGCTTTACAAAGTGTTCCACTCTAGACTTTTATTCTAGCATTATTTCTCCAAAGTCAATAGAATGCATTTGTGGAAGAGTTGACGGCACTTTTCAAAGATGTTTTGATGTAGCCATGCCTTAAGCTTTGTTGTGATAGTTGTCCTGGGGAATATTTTTTTCAAAGTTGTATTATGTTTAAATATGAAAAATAAACTACTTGAACTCAGACTCCAGAAGTAACAGATTGGTTAACCAAGTTATGCTGAGCTGTGTTTTCCTTCTTACCTCTTGCTTTTTGTTTCTCTGCTGGCAGTTTAGAGGCTAGCAGGAGAACGCCGCCCCCCAGAAGTGAACATTTATGGCCAGACAGAAAGAGTGGTGGCTGTCTTTTTCTCCATCTTCTGACATAAATGACAAGGGAAACTAGCGTGTGGAAATCACACAGTATTATTGGTGTGATGAGCATCAAAACATGTTTTTGACATGTAAAATATCTTAAATCAGGAACCTATTACACCTGAGGGCATGTACCTGATAGGCAGGACCCAGTGACACCCTACTTAAGGTAACCAGACCCTACTAGAACTCCATGATGCCACTGGGCGGTATATGAGCAGAGACTGAAAACAATGGTCTGCACATATTTAGAACTTTTAAGATTCTGGAGAGATACCATCTTGATCAACCCGATGGCTTGGAGAATCTCCTCAGTTGTGAGGGGCATTCCACCTGCAGCTGGAATGTGAGCACAGCTGCTGGAGTTGAAATGCTGGAAGGTTGATTGAGCCAACACCATGGGGTCCTGGGCTTCAGGGAATCTCTAAGCACCACTCTGGGACTGGGAAAATGCAGTCTAAGATGTGTGGGGGCTGAAGGTGGACATCCAGCCTGACTCTCTGATATTTTCTATGAAACTGGTGGGATGTTTGAGAAAAACTAGTGAAAATACAATATCCAAATGTATTCACAACTATATAGTTCCTGGAAGAACAGTCCTGTGCTGGCATTTAGGAGGATGGAAAAAAAACAATAAAAGAATGGGGTTGAGTTGGTGGCCCACTAGGCTAATACACACGCTCTACCCCAGAGCCATGCTGAAGAAACCTGAGAAAGAAGCTAGAGCTTGTAAATTTAGTGCCTGAAATTTTATACTAAAAAAAAAAAAAAAAAAAAGCACAGACTAAAATATACATTCACAACTATTTCCAGCATATGGGTTAGTTCATTTTAGGAAAAGAATAGTAAAAAGACCAGTTCTTTTGGTCTTTCTTCTCCTCCTGCTCCTCCCCCTCCTTCTTAACTAAAGACATTCCTCCTTGAACACTGGGAAATAACCCTTACATCTGTTCTCTTTGACTTTGATCTTTGACCAGAGAACTAGAGATGCCACCCAAACGGAACCGCATACTCACTCAGGACACTTTCGAAATTAAAAATGTTTGCAAGGTTTCTGCACAATTCTACTTACAGGAAGTCCTACCAGAACTGAAGAGATTAAGTCCTGAGAAGAGCTGAGCTCCCTGTAAACACACCAGTCTTGGGAACTTTTCTCTCAGCGGGACATTTACCTCAAGCCCCAGAAATAAAATAGCATTTGGCAAGGAGAAAAGCCTACCTTACTAATGGGGCCTCTCTAAGTGGTGAGGAGGTCACGAGGTGGTGGGTGCTTTTTACAGAAAGAGCAGTTTGGGAAGTGGAGCACAGCTGCCTCAGAACCAATCACCAGCCAATACAAATGGATATAGGTGGCCTCCAGCACCCCCATCCCCATCCAATCTCCCAGCATTTGTCCTCTAATCCTTACTGTATCTAGCAAGACTTTAAATAATGGGTCAAAGTCAGGTCTGTCTTCAGGGCTCCTCAATCTGAAGTTGGAATTAGCTCAGAGGGCCAGGTTCTGAGAAAATGACTGGAAGGGGCTCTGGAAGGCCTGTGACTGTTACTTGTTCAGCCTTTGAATCTGGCTCTTGGGAACCACCAACTCTGAAATGGAGGCTGGAACCTGAACTCCTGTTGCCCCCTCCATCGAGACAGCTTGGGGGAGCCAAAATTCCTGGGTGTGCAGCTGCATCTGTTGTGGCAAAGGGCAAATGGGGAGGTTTGCAGGAGTCAGTGGGAAGATGGCAGTTAGGACACTCAGGTGGTTTTAGGTGGCAATAAGTCTGCAGGGCCTGGTGACCTAACCAAGAATTCTTGTTACAAATCCATGTTCAAGATGCACATCAGTCTATTTAGCTCTTTCTCGATAATGTATCAGATAGTGTATTTCTTTGAAGTTAGCTTCGCTAATATAGGTGAAATTGTTTAATACCCGTGATTCTCCACAGCCATCTACCAATAAATATAAAACTGCCTGAGGACGTTTCAGAGTATTCAATATTACCAATACACAAAAAGGCAGTGTCTAGGCAGGAAAATCTACATGACAGAGGACATAGAATGGGCAAGTCTACTATGGTTATAATGTTAAACTAGCATTTACAGACAAACCTTAAGAGAACATTGCTAGATTTTCATGTTTTTCCTCACATCAAATGGACCTGTGACCTGTCCTTCTTACAGCTCCTGGACTTGGAGATGAAGCAGGCTACACAGCTTTATTTATAATCACAGGCATGCTGCTGTGCATTATACAGAGGAAACCTTTAACCGGCCACTCTATCTCACTTCCCTTTAGCTCTGGCCTAGTCCCTGAATGCCAAGTTACTAAGATGCTTAGCCACTAAGCATAATACAAAGCTCTTCACAGAGATCAGGAGTGGGCATTCAACTAAATCCCTTATCAGAAACTATCTCTGATGGCTACCTCCCCCAGCTGCTGTGGGGGAAGTGTGTCCTACCTCATTTTTGACTTATGTAAAACTCTGTCCTGAGAATGCAGGCTCAAAGCCTGGCATGGGAGAAACTCAGATGCAGACATTAGTAAAGGCACTTGCAGTTGAAGGAATGAAATGCACACTCTGCTTACCTCGATCCAATAATCAGGCCCTCCTTCAAGAATGGGGTGAGGAGTGGAAGGGGAAGTCCTTGGTCCTGCCAAGACTGAACCCCCAGTGAACGTGATTGTTGGGGGGAGGGCAGTAATGGGGGGAGGATGGGGAGGGGAACACCCATATAGAAGGGGAGAGGAGGGGTTAGGGGGATGTTGGCCCGGAAACAAGTTAATAAGAAAAGAAGGAAAAAATAAAAAAGAAAGGGGTGAGGGATGATGAACTTGCATGGAAACAGGTAGGGAAACAGCTAGGCAAACCTCAGAAAGAAAAAAGTTTGAAACCAGTGTAAAAAAGACAACGTTCCAAGCAAATGGTCGGAAGAAGCAAGCTGGTAGCCATTCTAATAACAAATAAAATCAACAACTAAAAGATCATCAAAAAGATAAGGAAGGACACTTATATTCATCAAAGGAAAAAATCCACCAAGATGAACTCTCAATCCTAAATATCTATACCTCAAATACAAGGGCACCTACATAAATAAAAGAAACGCACAAAGCTCAAGGCATTTTCCTCACATGTGGTAGGAATTCTTTTACTCTCATCAATGGACAGATCATGGAAACAGAAAGTTAAACAGAGACGTGGTGAACTAAGAAGTCACTGAACCAGTGGACTTAACAGATATTTATAGAACATTCTATCCTAAAAGCAAAAGGATATACCTTCTTCAGCTCCTCATGGTACTTTCCTCAAAATTGACCATATAATTGGTAAAACAGGCCTCAACAGGTACAGAAAGATAAAATGATCCCATGCGTGCTATCAGACCGCCTAAAACTGGTCTTCAATAACAATAAGGGAAGAATGCCCACATATACGTGGAAATTGAACAATGCTCTACTCAATGATAACCTGGTCAAGGAAGAAATAAAGAAAGAAATTAAACACTTTTTAGAATTTAATGAAAATGAAGGTACAACATACCCAAACTTATGGGACACGATGAAAGCTGTGCTAAGAGGAAAACTCATAGCGCTGAGTGCCTGCAGAAAGAAACAGGAAAGAGCATATGTCAGCAGCTTGACAGCACACCTAAAAGCTCTAGAACAAAAAGAAGCAAATACACCCAGGAGGAGTAGAAGACAGGAAATAATCAAACTCAGAGCTGAAATCAGCCAAGTAGAAACAAAAAGGACCATCAACAGAAAGAATCAACAAAACCAAAAGTTGGTTCTTTGAGAAAATCAACAAGATAGATAAACCCTTAGCCAGAATAACCAGAGGACACAGAGAGTGTTTCCAAATTAACAAAAACAGAAATGAAAAGGGAGACATAACTACAGATTCAGAGGAAATTCAAAAAATTATCAGATCTTACTATAAAAGCCTATATTCAACAAAACTTGAAAATCTGCAGGAAATGGACAATTTCCTAGACAGATACCAGGTACCGAAGTTAAATCACGAACAGATAAACCAGTTAAACAACCCCATAACTCCTAAAGAAATAGAAGCAGTCATTAAAGGTCTCCCAACCAAAAAGAGCTTTAAGATCAAGAATCGACAAATGGGATCTCCTAAGACTGAAAAGCTTCTGTAAGGCAAAGCACACTGTGGTTAGGACAAAACAGCAACCAAAAGATTGGGAAAAGATCTTTACCAATCCTACAACTGATAGAGGGCTTATATCCAAAATATACAAAGAACTCAAGAAGTTAGACTGCAGGGAGACAAATAACCCTATTAAAAAAATGGGGTTCAGAGCTAAACAAAGAATTCACAGCTGAGGAATGCCGAATGGCTGAGAAACACCTAAAGAAATGTTCAAC
>NC_046155.1:61147144-61173101 GCF_011064425.1 Rattus rattus
CGGGATCCTTGGTGTGGGGCTTCCGGTAAACACAGGGCGTGCCTGGTCCTAGAGGATTCTGCCTCTGTTGTCCCGATTCCACCCGGCAAGTCACTTGCAGCAGATAAGTTAGTCTTACCTTTGGTCCCGAGGCTCGAGTTCGCTCGCGGGGTTCTGCCCACGGGCTCTCCGAGGTGGCAGCGACCAGGAAGCCAGGCATATTATTTCTATAACAGTACTAATATTTTACACGAATAAATTGGCAAATTGTTAGTGTAGCAAAGGACATTGAGTTTTAGAGATGGGAAGGTCTTAAGGTTAAAATGTTATGGTGTCTGTAATCTAGTAAAGGAAACTGACCTACAGGACGGGAGATGCGGCTCAGCTGGCAGAGTGCTTACCCTTTATGCCTGAAGCCCTGGGCTTGATGCCCTGCCTGGCAGAAAACAAATGGAGTACTGCATGGCTTCAATTCAGACAGTGAGAAGGGCAGGCGAGAGAGCCAGAAGTTTCAGGTCCTAGGCTGCTCTTCCTCCCCGACTCCCCCTTTGCTTTCCTTCCCATGTTCACATTTTTACTAGAAAATACTTTAATAGAACTTCTCTGAAACATACTCTCCAGAGTTCTGTCACTTTGAACACAGGGCTAACCACTGTTACAATTTCAATATTTTTATATGTAAAGGAGGACTGATAATACCTTCTGTTGGGAATGAACAAACGCTGCAAGTCTATTGATATAAAATGCATTTAAAATATGCCACAGAATAACATATACCTACACTATTCATTTATGGAGTATGTGTTCTTAAAAATGGTGTTCAATGAGTCCATGAGAATACCACAACTAATGTCATGCCCCAGGCACTGAATAAATGCTGAGGTACTGAAGACGGATGTTTCTCCTATGATTAAATGGTGTTTATTTTTAGTGGTATTCAGCACTGTTAAAACTTAGAATATTTTATTTACATTATTCATTTGCTTTAAAGATACCAGGAAATATTCTTGAAACAACACCCCCAATTACTAACCAGGGTTCCAAATTATTATTTTGGATAAGCTTTCTTGATTTCTTTTTTACACTTGTTTCAAACTTTTTTCTTTCTGAGGTTTGCCTAGCTGTTTCCCTACCTGTTTCCATGCAAGTTCATCATCCCTCACCCCTTTCTTAAAGGAGGGCCAGATTATTGGATCAAGGTAAGCAGAATGTGCATTTCAATCCTTCAACTGCAAGTGCCTTTACTAATGTCTGCATCTAAATTTTCTCTCCATGCCAGGCTGCGAGCCTGGGTGCCTCAGGACAGAGAGTTTCACATAAGTCAAAATCTAGGTAGGACACACTTTCCCCACAGCAGCTGTGGGAGGTAGCCATCAGAGATAGTTTCTGATAAGGATTTGGTTCAATGCCTGACTCCTGGATCTCTGTAACGAAGAGCTTGCATTATGCTTAGTGGCTAAGCATCTTACTAACTTGGCATTCAGGGACTAGCAAGGCCAGAGCTAAAGGGGAAGTGAGATAGAGAGGCTTGGTTAAGGTTTCCTCTGGGGGGTTGGGGATTTAGCTCAGTGGTAGAGCGCTTGCCTAGCAAGCGCAAGGCCCTGGGTTCGGTCCCCAGCTCCTAAAAAAAGAAAAGAAAAGAAAAGAAAAAGGTTTCCTCTGTATAGTGCACAGCAGCAATGCCTGTGATGCCATAAATAAAGCTGTGTCACCTGCTTCATCTCCAAGTCCAGGAGCTGTAAGAAGGACAGGTCCATTTGATGTAAGGAAAAACATGAAAATCTAGCAATGTTCTCTTAAGGTTTGTCTGTAAATGCTAGTTTAACATTATAACCATAGTAGACTTGCCCATTCTATGTCCTGTGTCATGTAGATTTTCCTGCCTAGACACTGCCTCCTTGTGTATTGGTAATATTGAATACTCTGAAACGTCCTCAGACAGTTTTATATTTATTGGTAGATGGCTGTGGAGAATGCGGGTGTTAAACAATTTCACCTATATTAAAGAAGCACTTCAATAAAGAAACACACTATCTGATACATTATCGAGAAAGAGCTAAATAGACTGATGTGCATCTTGAACATGGATTTGTAACAAGAATTCTTGCTAGGTCACCAGGCCCCTGCAGACTTTATTGCCACCCTCGAAACCACCTGAGTGTCCTAACTGCCATCTTCCCACTGACTCTGCAAGCCTCATTTGCCCCTTTGCCACAACAGATGGTGCTGCACACCCAGGAATTTTGGCTTCCCCAAGCTGTCTCGATGGAGGGGCAACAGGAGTTCAGGTTCCAGCCTCCATTTCAGAGTTGGTGGTTCCCAAGAGCCTAGTTCAAGGCTGAACAGTAACAGGTCACAGGCCTTTCCAGAGCCCCTTCCAGTCATTTTTTCTCAGAACCTGGCCCCTCTCGAGCTAATTCCAACTTCAGATTGAGGAGCCCTGAAGACAGACCTGACTTTGACCCATTATTTAAAGTCTTGCTAGATACAGTAAGGATTAGAGGACAAATGCTGGGAGATTGGATGGGGATGGGGTGCTGGAGGCCACCTATATCCATTTGTATTGGCTGGAGATTGGTTCTGAGGCAGCTGTGCTCCACTTCCCAAACTGCTCTTTCTGTAAAAAGCACCCACTACCTCGTGACCTCCTTACCACTTAGAGAGGCCCCATTAGTAAGGTAGGCTTTTCTCCTTGCCAAAAGCCATTTTGTTTCTGGGGTTTGAGGCCCGTTAAGAAAAAGTTTCCATGACTGGTGAGTTTACAGGGAGCTCAGCTCTTCTCAGGACTTAATCTCCAGTTCTGGTAGGACTTCCTGTAAGTAGAATTGTGCAGAAACCTTGCAAACATTTTTAATTTCGAAAGTGTCCTGAGTGAGTATGCGGTTCCGTTTGGGTGGCATCTCTAGTTCTCTGGTCAAAGATCAAAGTCAAAGAGAACAGATGTAAGGGTTATTTCCCAGTGTTCAAGGAGGAATGTCTCTAGTTAAGAAGGAGGGGGAGGAGCAGGAGGAGAAGAAAGACCAAAAGAACTGGTATCTGTGTGATCCACTATTCTTTTTCAGAAAACGGTCTTTTTACTATTCTTTTCCTAAAATGAACTAACCCATATGCTGGAAATAGTTGTGAATGTATATTTTAGTCTGTGCTTTTTTTTTTTTTTAGTATAAAATTTCAGGCACTAAGTTACAAGCTCTAGCTTCTTTCTCAGGTTTCTTCAGCATGCTCTGGGGGTAGAGCCATGTGTATTAGCCTAGTTGGCCACCAACTCAACCCGATTCTTTTATTGCCTTTTTTCCATCCTCTTAAATGCACCAGCACAGGACTGTTCTTCCAGGAACTATATAGTTGCAAATACATTGGATATTGTATTTCACTAGTTTTCTCAAACATCCCACCAGTTTTCATAGAAAATATCAGAGAGTCAGGCCTGGATGTCACCTTCAGCCCCACACATCTTAGACTGCATTTTCCCAGTCCCAGAGTGGTGCTTAGAGATTCCCTGAAGCCCAGGACCCCATGGTGTTGGCTCAATCAACCTTCCAGCATTTCAACTCCAGCAGCTGTGCTCACATTCCAGCTGCAGGGTGGAATGCCCACTCACAACTGAGGAGATTCTCCAGCTACAGGGTTGATCAAGATGGTATCTCTCCAGAATCTTAAAAGTTTAAATATGTGCAGACCATTGCTTTCAGTCTCTGCTCATATACCGTCCAGTGGCATCATGGAGTTCTAGTAGTGTGTCTGGTTACCTTAAGTAAGTGGTGTCACTGGGTCCTGCCTATCAGGTACATGCCCTCAGGTGTAATAGGGTTCCTGATTTAAGATATTTTTACATGTCAAAAACATGTTTTACGATGCTCATCACACCAATACTGTGATTTCCACACGCTAGTTTCCCCTTGTCATTTATGTCAGAAGATGGAGAAGAAAGACAGCCACCACTCTTTCTGTCTGGCCATAAATGTTCACTTCTAGGGTGGGGGCGGCGTTTCCTGCTAGCTCAACTGCCAGCAGAGAAACAAAAAGCAAGAGGCAAGAAGGAAACACAGCTCAGCATAACTTGGTTAACCAATCTGTTACTTCTGGAGTCTGAGTTCAAGTAGTTTATTTCTTACATATTTAAACATAATACAACTTTGAAAAATATTCCCTTGTGACAACTATCACAACAAAGCTTAAGGCATGGCTACATCAAAACATCTTTGAAAGTGCCTGTCAACTCTTCCACAAAATGCATTCTATTGACTGAGAAATAATGCTCGGAATAAAAGTCTAGAGTGGAACACTTTGTAAAGCCCTTTTGCCTAAGTACATGGGACCACCTTCATAAGGATGTGCTCCACTGATTGAGAAACAATACTTGGTATAAAGGGAAGGTTGGGGGTTACTTATCTATACGATCATATCATCTGCAAATAGTGATACTTTAACTTCTTCGTGTCCAATTTCTGTCTCCTTGATCTCATTTAGTTATTTTATTGTTCTAACTACAACTCGAAGTAGTATATTGAATAGAGAAGAAAAAATGGGCAGCTTGAGGTAGCTTCAAAGTTATGCAAAGACAGAGAGGACAACGGCTTTGTGTTAGAAACCATAATGGGACAAGCTAATAACTAACTAGTAGGTGATCTTCCTGAGATGGCCTGCTTCAGATTATTATATAATCTGTGACAAGTTTACTCTTATTAGACGAGGTCATAGGAGAATTCATTTTAGGAAAGATTCCTGCTGTTACTATGTTTTCCTGTTGTTATTAAACATATATAACAATCACTAAGCTGCCCACCCATTGGGAGCAGTCTACAGATCTATGAAGATGTACTGTCTTGTAGTGGTGCTATATAAATAAATAGATGACTTAAGTCTCAATGATGATCCTATAAGCATTCCTAAAATTATATGTGATTATTAAGCTCTTCTATAGTAGGATTGCTATTAGGTCCTTTTCTGATAAGCAAAACTGCAGTGAGAACTCTGCCAGTCTCCTAAGTGTCACCAGTTAATTTCTCTTTGATGGTAATGAGACTTTCTCCTACTCAGAGCTCATTCTAAGAGGTTGTAAAACAATTAACTGAAGATCATTAAAAAGGGAACTACTGATTTATTACAGGTGCTAGACAGAAGATAAAATATTGCCTGGGTTTATCTATACAAAATTTCACTAATAGCTTAGTTATGGTTTTAAGCTTTCAGTGAACCTGTGGAGCTGTGACAGGTGATGGATGTTTAGCCAGATAATTACTCCTAATGGGTATGCATGTAAACATTCTCTGTCATGAACTTTTATTTCAATTTATGATTTGATTAATTGTGAATTTGTGATGAACTTGGTAGCACTTGAACATATATTCTGAAAGATGTAAGTACTGAGGACAAAGAGAAGAGAGAAGAATTTTTCCCTTTCCCAGTTTAGGATCTTTCTGCTTTTCCCCTTAGATAGTTTTAATTGGAAACTTTTTTACAACTTATAACAAACTCTATAATCACTTTTCTTTTCGTTTTTAAAAAAGATTTATTTATTTACTTATTTGTTATATATGAGTACACTGTAGCTGTCTTCAGACACACCAGAAGAGAATATCAGATCTCATTACAGATGGTTGTGAGCCACCATATAATCACTTTTCTTTTCTTTCTTATTTTTTTATTCATTTTCTCTCCCACCCCCCTTCTATAAGGGTGTTCCCCTCCCTATCAATACCCCCTTACCGCCCCCCAACAATCCCCTACACAGGACGAAAGGCTTCTCCTTCCATTGGTGCCCAGCAAGGCCATCCTTTGCTACATATGCAGCTGGAGCCATGGGTTAGCCCATGTATAGTCTTTGGATAGTGGTTTGGTCCCTGGAAGCTCATTATTGTTCTTATGGGGTTGCAAACCCATTCAGCTCTTTCAATCCTTTCTCTAATTCCTCCAATGGGGGTCTAGTTCTCAGTTCAGTGGTTTGCTGCTAGCATTTGCCTCTGTATTTGACATGTTCTGGCTGTGTTTCTCAGGAGAAATCTATATCTGGTTCCTTTCCACATGTACTTCTTAGCTTTATCCATCTTCATCTAGTTTTGGTGAACACATATATATATACCACATGTGGGGCAGGTTCTGAATAGCCATTCCTTCAGGCTCTGCTCTAAACTTTGCCTCCCTATCCCCTGATATGGATATTTTTATTTCACTTTTTAAGAAGGAGTGAAGCATCTGCATTTTGGTCATCCTTCTTCCTGGGTTTCATGTGGTCCGTGGATTGCATCTTGGGTAATTCAAGCTTTTAGACTAATATCCACTTATCAGTGAGTGCATACCATGTGTGCTTTTCTGTGATTGGGTTACCTCACTCAGGATGATATTTTCTAGTTCATTCCATTTGCCTATGAATTTCATGAAGTCATTGTTTGTTATAGCTGGCTCAACTGTTAAAGGCTAGGCTCACAATCAAAAACATAATCACTTTCCAAAGTGTCCTTTTTTCTTCCTGTGACTTTGAAAGACCACTGGGGTGGGGAAGACCCCCACTCAAATCTCGAGACGACGCAACCCCCAAGAACTCACAAGAAACCGGTCTTGATGTAATAAACAAGAGGTGTATTTGAGGAACCAGAGCTCTGGGGACGACACGTATCTCACACAGGAGAGAGAGGAGTCGACCCCGAGCCCAATTAGGGGAAGGTATTTATAGGGAAAATTACATAGGTAGTTGGCAACAGTTACACAAAGCAAAGCAATTTCACTGGTTTGTTTACATTGGCACACATGATCTAACTTGGTCTCAGTTCAACTCCAGGCCACCCTGCATCTGGGGCGAGCTGACCCCAACTCTTATTTTTCTCAGGACTGTTGAATCAGGCCTTATCGAGGCCAGGTGGTCTATGGCTGGACTACTTCCCCATAACATGTGATGTTATTCTTTGCTGTGAGGTGCACTTGTCCTCACAGCAGGGTCAGTGGGGGATAGTTTAAAATCTTTATTCTTTCAACTTCTGACTAGCAGGTTAAAGAGCTGTGCAGTTCCAACTGAGATAGTATAAAGGCTATATACTCAATCCTTTGAGAAAGAGGTGCTAAGTCTCAGAGACTGCGTTTCCAGCCTCAGAGGAACACAGAAGGCAGGTCAGCTATAGTAGCATAGTAACTTAGATAAGTCAACTTTTTATTATTACACAGCAGCCCTAAATATCTCTTAAGACAAAGTCTTATGGTGCTCTTTCCCCTCTGTTGCCTAGAGAAGAACTAACAAGAAAGAAGACCCCAGCTGGGGCTGGCTCCTGGAAATTTTGGAAATTCATTTGAGTAGTGATATTCATTTTTATTGAGGACTAATTCCAAAAACTTTGGCATTGTAGGTAAGTGCACAAGTAAGCCGTATTCCCAGCCATTGCTTTTTGACTTAAAAGCAATTATTTGCCTGTTATAAAAACAAGTTAATGCTTTTAGAAAACTCAATTCTCTTCAAGAGTCACAAAAGGGAATAAATTCTCTTTAGCCCTAAAAGTCTACACTACACATTTCTACATCCTGCTGATATACACAAACTTCATTATACCACATTTCATGTTTTTGCTTAATATCAGCAAGGATGTGTTCCATTCTTGTGCCAAATTCCACAAATATTATAATCTCTATGTTCATACACACAATAGAAGCCAACAGTATTCATGGCCACCAGAGAACCTTTACAGTCAAACACTGGAGATCCAGAAGACCCACAATAAAAAGTATTATAGGTAACATCACTAGGGTTATCAGTCGTATTTTGGAAACTTCTCTGAGTGTACATATGGAGGTACTGAAAGGGATGGCCTTGACCTGCTGTTGCTGTTCCAAGAACCCATTGCTGATCTTTCTCTTTCTGTCTACCTTGAGGGATCACTGTACAAGCATCACTAAACTTCTGTTGTCCATTTCTATAGCCAATCATACAGATTAACCCACTGGGAATTGCAGTAGATATTCCATTGTACAGTCCAGCAGGTACTTGTTGTCCATTTTCCTTCAGTTTCAGGACACAGTAGTCAAGAGTTATATCAGATATCTCAAACCAAGGTTCAATGCCAAAATAGCTGTCCGAGGTCATCTCTTTACAATAGTCATAAGCAAATGTCACCCTCACACATCGACTAATTAGGTCTGTACACGCAAGTGGGTCTATCCCTTCTCCCACAATGTCATTTAACACATGCCGACAAGTGAATATGTATAACCCTCTAAAAACAAAGCAAGTAGCACTACCTCTGTGTCCATTATTGTCCCAAACTATGAGGCCAACTGAGGGAATGAACTGTGAAACCATTGTAACTACATTAGCTGGAGTAGAGTTTTTGGTCAGTTTCCTGAACTCGCTTCTATGGATTTTAAAAAGTGACCATTCTTCCCCATTTTTACTTTCCCCCATCAATGTATGCTCTGATTTTCTCGCGTTCTCCTATCAGTGTGGGATACTTATCCACAATGTATCCTTGCAACACACTAAAGCTTCTGTCCTCTAACTCAGAGTTCTGAGTGGCTACTGCTGCCCAAGTGCTCTTATTGATCTCAACCTCAATCTGGAAGACCTTGCCCTCTAATGCATCTACTGGCTGCGTGTTTGCTATGATGGTGTCATTATTAATGAGTTTCCAATGGTCACTCTCTACAAAGCACTGAAACCTGCCATCTTTCCTCAGGGTGGCCTTGATGGTCTCTCCTTTGAAGCCATACACACAGAGTTTGGTGCCCTCCTCGTGAAGCTCCCTGCACTTCAGAATTCTTTGCTCCCTATTCCCGACTGCATGGATGTAAAATACAACACACTCAGCAGATGACTGGTCAATGCGGCCAAACACTTGGTTATTTTCTTTCTCTTTACTTTCAGTTTTAGAAAATGTAATGACCATATGGCTGCCGTCTGGAATACAACGGAGGGGCATGCCAAGGTTTATGTACCCCTCTATTCCTTCTATGCTACACACCAACATTTCTTTGCCTGGCTGGATTTCTATCTCTCTTTTGAGAGGGTCCAGCTTGTGCAGTACCTCATATAAGCTGCCTGTCTCCATATTGATGTTAATCTGTATATCTTTCTGTTCATTTACCCCCAAGATGGTTATTTTGATTATTTTTGTTGGGACAGTCATCCAGAATTGTTGAGTTTGGTTAGAGGAATGGATTCTTGGCTCTTGGGTATTAGGTATCTCAGTTGTTCTTTTTTGAGATCCCAAAATCTTGGGATCATTTTTCTTCTCTTGAATGACCTAAAAAGAGATAATAGATAATTTAAATTTGAATTCCAACTCTACCCTTTGTTTCCCTTATTAGTATGCAATTCAAAGAATTAATGAATATATTTAAGTCAGGATTTAACCCAGGATCCAAATTATAAGCTCAGCCACTTAGCATATCCAACAGATAAACTTTTCATATTACAAATGGCTTTTATTCCCAAACAAATAGGCAGTTAGGAAACGTAACTGTTTCTCAGATTTTAACTATCTACCAGTTTCCACAAAACCATTTTTGAATATTTTATTTTCAGGAAAAGAGTTTTTATCGTTGCCAACCATAGCAAAATTATGATATATAAATTTGAATTTGTTCATTCATTTGTTGTTTTGTAAGAGATTTTCTTGTATTTTGAATTATGTGTGTAAATATGTAATTGTGGGTAAGTTCATGTAAATGCAGTGCCTGAAAAGACACTGAGAGCATTGGATCCCCTAGAGCTGTATTTCCAGCCAATTCTAGTCTCATGATCTAACTGGCCAATGAACTACTTAATGTTCTCCTTAAGATCAGTACTTTCCTTTAAAAGCTGAGCTCTCTCTCCAGCCACCTATTATAGTTTTTCTGAAACTAGAATTTATTCAATAGGTGGGATAACCCCAGAATAAAATATGTAGCTGAGGCTGGCCACAAACTTATGATGTCTCCTTTCCTATGTGCTAAAATTCTAGGAATACACCACCACACCCACCTTTAAAAAACTCATTAAAAATTTTAATAAGGATATGCTAGTGTGATTTGATTTTTATGTCAAATTTTTGTTTCTTTTTACATGCATTTGTTTGTGGACTTTGGGTCTCTGTGTATGTGGGTATTCATATGCCTGTGGGCACATATGTTTGCACCGCACATGGAGGTAAGAAGCTGAAGTTGGGTGTCTTCTATGAACATGATGTATTTTATATATGGAGTAAGAGTCTCTTCAAACAGGAACTTTCTAATCACATCAATCTAGCCAGCATGTTCCAGACTTCCCTTGTCACTTTTTCTCATCTACTGGTATTTTAGGTGGGGAATCATGACCACACAGTATTTACTTAGCTCTGGGCATCTGACCTAAGTTCCTCACATTTCTGTATCAAATGTTTTACCTACTGAGCCGTCTCTCCAGGTGCTATTTTATGATTTATTTATTAGTCAGGGAGAAAAACTAAACAACCGATCATTGCTTAATTACTTACTCATAAAAATCAATACATTGATTCACCCGGTGTATCATGTATTTCTTGATTGCACAGATCCACAAATCCTATGAATGGCCTCACATTTTGATAGAGAAATTGATGATCAGAATATTATCTTCTAAGTACCTTTCCTCATGCTACATGAACTTCAAGTACACTTTCTGATACCTTCTCCCATTAGACTATGAGTGATATTTGTAAATTTTGCACCCAAGTCTGCATTTGTATAGGACACTGTCTTAAAATGCAGGGAAGGAGGAGAAAAGGAGAACTAATGTGGGTAATCAAATAACAAAAGTCAGCAAAAATAAAAGCCTTTCATCCCTATGTTCCCACATTGTATTCATGTGGTGGGAAATAGCAAAGATTAAGCTTCTCTTCATTTGTCCTAACACTGATACTCTGCTTTATACATATAATGGAGTGTTAGGTAATATAAATAAATGCCCTGCAGGCAAGCACAAAAAGTCTCAGAAACATCTCCTAATCTAAATGCTGTCAGAAATATCTGTGCACGACGTTGATAGCATGCTGTAGCATGCTATCATCTACCCACCTGTCTTGGAGGCATATAGACACTTCACCAATTTTTTTTGTTTGTGTTGTGCATTTCAGACAATGGCTTTTAAACAGGCCTGAAATGTGCAAACCTCTGCCTCTGCCTTCAGACTACTTGGATTGTAGGTGTGAGTCACCATGAGTTCTTCACATTTTTGAAAGGATGTGGTAACTAATTTGCTCTGTCACAGAGTAGGACTGGGGCAGGAGACAGATCTAGAAAAAAATACCCTGTGAATTTTCTATATATTTAGAATCTTTGACCCTTCTAGATCTCAGAAAAGAGGAAGCAGGCTGAAGGACTGGCAGTCTTAACCACTTATTATGAATTCAAGTAGCATTTTAGACTCAGGAGAGAAACAAAATCTGGCATGTCAGCGGAGCCTATAAAGCAAAATTAACTGACTTCAGGTAACCAACTTTGTCCCTTCTCCCCATAAACAAATTGGAGGTAGAATCTCCTTCACCCACTTAATGAGGTGAGGGTAAGGATATATGTGTTGTAAAGCTCTATGCAAATATAGATTGTTAAGATTCAGTACATTAGCCACACTCAGAGTAAAATACTCATACTCTTAAGTAGTACTAATGTTGTTATTTCTAACATGTAGCATTTGCCCTTTTAAACATTATTGTTTCAAGGACTGAAGAGACAGCTTGGTGGTTAAGAGTTACTGCTCTTCCAGAGAGCCAGATTTGGTTGCCAGCACCCACAAAGCAGCTCACAACTGTCTGTAACTCTACCTTTAGGGGATGAGATGCCATCTTCTTGCTCTGTAACACCACGAATTTCACCATATGAAATATTCCCAGTATTCATGAGGCCATGTCTTAACAGGAAGGTTTATGTGGCCTAGAGTCTAGGAGGATATAGCCTAGTAGTATGGAATACATCACAAGTCCACACATGTTTATAGACATACCTGAGATGAACAGTACTTGATTTTCATGGCTTCCTTTAAATTGTTATGGTCCTTCTGTGACTCGTGCTCTTCAGAACTCATGGTGGCTTGGAGATGAAGCAGATGTTTTAACTGAAACAGTAATTTCAAAGAAGTAAATGTTACAGCAGTATCTTCACAGCAGTCACATAGTGTACCCAGGGAAGAATAAATTTAAATCCTTTATCCTATCTTTCCTCTCCTGCTTTCCATGCCCTAGGACACAGTTAGCAACCAAATAGTTCAAACCAGGTTATTGTTGTAGCCTGCTATGCAAGAGTACATGGCTTCACTCCACAAACATTTAACATGCCTAAGAAGGAAATCGGTTATTTCCACTGCCGTCTTGGATCTTTGGTCTAGAAAGGTCACTCAAGAAAATGCATTTGATGTGAATGCTTCACTCCTTCTTTAAAAGGGAAACAAGAAAACCCTTGGCAGGGAATAGGGAGGCAAAGTTTAGAACAGAGGCAGAAGGAATACCCATTCAGAGCCTGCCCCACATGTGGCCCATACATATACAGCCATCCAATTAGACAAGATGGATGAAGCAAAGAAGTGCAGGCTGACAGGAACCGGATGTAGATCTCTCCTGAGAGACACAGCCAGAATACAGCAAATACATAGGCGAATGCCAGCAGCAATCCACTGAACTGAGATCGGGAACCCCGTTGAAGGAATCAGAGAAAGAACTGGAAGAGCTTGAAGGGGCTCGAGACCTCATATGAACAACAATGCCAAGCAACCAGAGCTTCCAGGGACTAAGCCACTACCCAAAGACTATACATGGACTGACCCTGGGCTCCAACCTCATAGTTAGCAATGAATAGCCTAGTAAGAGCACCAGTGGAAGGGGAAGCCGTTGGTCCTGCCAAGACTGAACCCCCAGTGAACGTGATTGTGGGGGGGGAGGGCAGTAATGGGGGAAGGATGGGGAGGGGAACACCCACAGAAGGGGAGGGGTAGGGGTTAGGGGGATTTTGGCCTGGAAACCGGGAAGGGGAATAATAATCTAAATGTAAATAAGAAATACTCAAGTTAATAAAGATTAAAAAAAGAAAAAAAGAAAATGCATTTGAGGATAATCGCTACACACAGCATTTAGACACTAAAAAATTAATTTTAGGGATGTTTCTTTTTTTAATTGTTTATTAGATATATTTCTTTACTTACATTTCAAATGTTATTCCCCTTCCCAGTTTCCTGTCCATAGGCCTCCTTTCCCTCTCTTCCTCCTCCCCCATAAAGGTATTCCCTCTATACATCCCCCTTACTGTACTCCCCCCCCATATTCCCCTGCACTGGGGGAATTCCCCAACCTTGGCAGGACTAAGGGCTTCCCAGTCCACTGGTGCCCCAACAAGGCTATTTTCTGCTACATATGCAGTTGGAGCCCTGGGTCAGTCCATGTCCTTTGGTAGTGGTTTAGTCCCTGGAAGCTCTTGTTGGTTGTTGTTTTTATGGGGTTGCAAGCTCCTTCAACTCTCTCAATACCTCCTCTAATTCCCCCCAAGGGGGTCCTGTTCTCAGTTCTGTGGTTTGCTGCTAGCATTGACCTCTGTATTGGACATGCTCAGGGATGTTTCTTAAAGTAAGCCACCAGGTTTATGGGTGGTTGCCAGGTTTTACTATCCAAATGCGCTCCCTTAGGCTCTGGTATTCTTTGACTCCCCCAAGAACTGCAAATGACACACAAGTGGGTCTGAGCCTGCTGTTCTCTTAGGAACTGCAACATGTGGGTGCCCGTTTGCCACACACCCCCAGACACCCACTGAATAAGGCTTTTCTGGATTATTACATGGCAAATAAATCCTCCCAAGCTCCAAGTTGGGCCCCCAAACCAAAAGTAACTCACCTAAGAAACAGGTCCTGTCCCTGTGCTTCCCACTAGGAGTCTGAAGACTGCTGCTTGAAGAGGGTCAGAAAAAGTGAGGCAAGAGATGGGGCAGTGGGAGGGGCCTTACCCAGCCTTCATTGATTGCCTCATGCACCCCTTTGTGGTGGCAGGAAACAGATGATGTTACCCAGAGGCCAGAGTACACACACCACTTCAGAGCAAGCTTTTCCTGTTGAAGAGTTGTAACTGTTGCTGAGTAGAAACAGGTTTTGTTTTTCTCTTCAAGTTCCTCTTTATTCATGCGCCTTAGAATATTCCCGGGTGGGTACAGGACCACATATCCAACAGGGTTCGCTAATGGGTGGAGCCAGGGTGAAAGGGTTCCTGCCTCAGCTCTACCTGGGCTCACAGGGAGGAACTTGTTTGGAAAGCATCCTGAGTCTTGGCTAGAGGAAAGGAGGAGAACCAGGTCATATAGAGCCATTTGCTACAGTGACATTAATCCCTCTGGCCACGTACTCACTTAAGTAAGTTCCCAGGAAAGAGGAGGCTACATCCCCTGTAGGTAGCAGGTGAAGGCTTCGAGAATCAGGAAGAAAGTTTTGTGTGTTGGTTGGTGTCTCTGTTGCATGACTGGGGTTTCTGCCTGGCTCTAGGAGGTGGCCTCTTTCAAATGCTGTTGCCTGTTCCTAGCGTATGTTCTTCTAGCTGTGCTGCTTTGTGTGACCTCAGTAGGAGAGGAAATGCCTATCCTCTCAGAGTCTTGAAGTGCCAGGGTGGAGGGGTAGTCAGGGGGCCCAGCTCAGAGTAGAAAGGGAAGGGAGAATGAGGGAAGGATTGTGGGAGGGGCTCCCAGGAAGGGGGCAAGTATCAGGATGTAGAGTGAATAAGTAAAAAGGCCACATTGAAAGTATTTGGATGTGAAATTTAGGTGGGATTGAGCATTGTTAGAGACAGGAGCTAAAAAGGAGAACTTTGAGGCAGAAAGGCCAGAAAAGACACAGAAAGACTTTAAGGGAGATGGTTAAAGAGATTATTTGGGCTATCAAAATGGAAGGAAGAATTCTGGGAGGTGGAGGGAGAAGAAGAGAGAGGAGTGAGTTGTGGGCTAAATCAACCAAACTATTTTGAAAATGTCATAAAAAACCGTGTTTTCATAAACTAACTAAATGTAGCCTTTAGGAGGGCTGCACATGCAGTCCATTTGGTAGAATTCTTACCTAGCATGCTTGGAGTTCTGGATTTGAACTCCAATCATGTGCATATGCACACACATACATACATGCCACACAGACACAGGTACACATGTAAAAACACAGACTAGAAGGCAATTACTTTGTCTACACAATGAGATTGAAGCTGGCCTGGAATACACAAAATACATTCTCAAAAAATAAATTCATTAACAGGCAAATCAGGAGAAAAATAAAGGCTTCAGCTCAATTGGAATTTCTCTTTAGAACACAAGCAATGATGGGACTATGGGAGTTTATTGTAGAAGAGAAATGGAAATTTTCATACTGTGCCAAATTTTAGTCTGACACTGTCAAGCTTTATGTTTTTCTATAATGGCAACAGATATAAAACAGGGCAGCTGAAAAGTCACCTATGTCAACTGGACAAAAACACTGACAGTTGGATATTTTAGAACATTAATTACATGTGAATGCAGAGAATTCATAAAGGGCTTGGTGTCAGTGGTTTCTGAGGTTGTAAGATGTTGTAATCTCCATCAAGGATCAAGGAATGTTATAATTTATGCTTATGTATATGAGTATCATGGGGGCACCTTACCTGTGAGCAAATACTACCACTCCTGCCTTACCAGCCTGAGAACATGTGTAGACATCATAGATAGTGAAAGGCAAATGGTAGACAATTCTACTTGGAATGTCATGGACAGATGTCATGACAGATATGGCATTGCAATATCTTACTTAAAAGTGGAATAGCTGTGATCTCTGCAAAAATTGAGAGTGTCATGGTAAGAAGTCACAACAACACTTCAGACATCTCCACTTCTGTTAGGAATGTTTCTCCCTTTCCACTGTTTTGGTCTGACACTCTTTAGCTGCAGTCTTAGAAATATCATTCATTCCTGTCCTCCTCAAATAGCTAATAGTTCTTACAATAATTGTGGTAGCTCTATTCCATATTTCATCCTAACTCTCTTCAACTATCCTCAGCTTCTTCAAGAAGCCTTGCAATCCCTGAAGAATTCCAGACATCCCAGTTGTATCAAGGTACCTCAAGTCCAAATCAACCACACAAGCCAGAACACAGAAGCTGATAAGACCAATTTGAGGGAGAGACTCAGAATAAGATGTCTCTTATCAAGAGTAAGAAATGAAAACTTTCAGGTACTTTGAAAAAAAATGACAGATTTTGGTAAAGCTAAATGTTATCTTAGTATAGGATCCATCTGCTACAAACTTTAACAGCTATTTATCCAATAGCGTTGAGCCAGCCCTGCCTCTTGTCTGCTGTGGTGGTGTGGATGAGGGTGGGAAGCCCTCTTTCCCTCTCTTGTCCCTAGTCACCTATAGCAGATAGGAGCGCTGTCTCCTGGGTCATGAGAGTGAGAAATCTGGCCATGTCCCTCACTGGCTGCAACACTCTGCAGAGTTGGACCTGCACCTTACCTGGGAAGCAGGGAAGAGCTTGTCCCTGTTCCAGAGTTGCTGGTGAGCTCGCCATGAATGGCATGAAGGCTTGTGAGGCAGGAAAGCTGGCAGGCTGATGTGCTCTGGTACTGCTCAGTCCCAGATCCAAGAAACTGAATTGGCCCACTCAAATATCTTCCTCATCAATATACTGCTTGAGCACATGGAGCTACTACTGGTCCTACAGATCCAAAACTATAGGATATTTTTGACACAGGGCAACAATAGAATATCCAGAGGAGTCCCAGTGGGGTTCCATTATAAATAGAGCAGCAGAAGGAATTTAAAATTCTACCCAAGATCCACCTGACCTCTTTAGATATTACTTTCTATGCTGGACAACCTCAAGTTTGAAAGTCATTATCCTTCTCAGTTGGCTAAAATGCTGCATTCTGGAGTCCTAAGCTACTTGGAATGTTTATGTGTGACCCAATTCCCTGGAAACTTCCACTTCCTAAGGGAAGAAGGGATATAGATGAGATGGGACAGCTGCTTGGCAAATCCTCTCCTATGCCTCAACTGTAAATCAGACATACATGTTCAAAGGAGACTATTTTCATTATTGTGGTTTGTAGTGTTAAGATGATTGCTTCTGCCTTGGAAATACCTCAAGCTGTTCTTTCTTAGCAGGGAAGTGATTAGACGTAGTATTAATATTATATTACAAAAAATTTTGAAATCCTAATTTCTTCCATATTTCATTAAATTTTTGCATACAGGTCAAACAAATGTGGATATGTATACACATTTTCTTTAATGAAGGTAATATTTTGGTGAATTTTTCAAAGATATACCTTAAAAGATGTTCTATACATTTCCTACTTAAATTGTTGGGGATTTGGAGTATGCACATGATAGAAAAAGATTATAATATATTGATTAAAGTTACTTTATTTTCTTTTTCTAAATTTTTTCCATCTTCATTAAATTGAGTATTTCTTATTTACATTTCAAATGTTATTCCCTTTCCTGGTTTCCAGGCCAAAATTCCCCTCACTCCTCCTCCTCCCCTTCTATATGGGTGTTCCCCTCCCTATCCTCCCCTCATTACAGCCCTACCCCCAAAATTCCCATTCACTGGGGGTCCAGCCTTGGTAGGAACAAGGGCTTCCACTTCTACTGGTACCCTTACTAGACTATGCACTGTTACCTATGCAGTTGGAGACCAGGGTCAGTCTATGTATACACTTTAGGTAGTACCTTAGTCCCTGGAAGCTCTGGTTGGTTGGCATTGTTGTTCATATGGGGTCTCAAGCCCTTTTAGTTCTTTCAGTCCTTTCTCTGATTCCTTCAACGGGGGTCCCTTTCTCAGTTCAGTGGTTTGCTGCTGGCATTCGCCTCTGTATTTGCCATATTCTGGCTGTGTCTCTCAGGAGCGATCTACATCCGGCTCCTGTCGGTCTGCACTTCTTTGCTTCATCCATCTTGTCTAATTGGGTGGCTGTATATGTATGGGCCACATGTGGGGCAGGCTCTGAATGGGCGTTCCTTCAGCCCCTGTTCTAAACTTTGCCTATCCCCTCCTAAGGGTATCTTTGTTCCCCTTTTAAAGAACGAGTGAAGCATTCACATTTTGATCATCTGTCTTGAGTTTCATGTGTTCTTTTCTCTAGGGTAATTCAAGCAATTGGGCTAATAGCCACTTATCAATGAGTGCATACCATGTATGTTTTACTGTGATTGGGTTACCTCACTCAGGATGATATTTTCCAGTTCCATCCATGTGCCTATGAATTTCATAAAGTCATTGTTTTTGATAGCTGAGTAGTATTTCATTGTGTAGATGAAACGCATTTTCTGAATCCATTCCTCTGTTGAAGGCATCTGGGTTTTTTCCAGCTTCTGGCTATTATAAATAAGGCTGCTATGAACATAGTGGAGCATGTGTCTTTGTTATATGTTGGAGAATCTTTTGGGTATATGCCCAAGAGTGGTGTAGCTGAGTCCTCAGATAGTGCAATGTCCAATTTTCTGAGGCACCTCCAGAGTGATTTCCAGAATGGTTGTACCAGTCTGCAATCCCACCAACAATTGGAAGAGTGTTCCTCTTTCTCCACATCCTCGCCAGTATCTGATATAGCTAAAGGTTTGATCTTAGCCATTCTGGCTGTTGTGTGGGGGAATCTCAGGATTCTTTTGATCTATACTTCCCTTATGACTAAAGATGCTGAACATTTCCTTAGGTGTTTCTCAGCCATTCGGCATTCCTCGGCTGAGAATTCTTTGTTCAGCTCTGAATCCCATTTTTAATAGGATTATTTGTCTCCCTGAAGTCTAACTTCTTGTGTTCTTTGTATATTTTGGATATAGGCCCTCTATCTGTTGTAGGATTGGTAAAGATCTTTTCCTAATCAGTTGGTTGTCATTTTCTCCTAAAAACAGTGTCCTTTGCTTCACAAAACCTGTACAGTTTTATAAGATCCCATTTGTATTCTTGATCTTAGAGCATAAGCCATTAGTGTTTTGTTCAGGAAATTTTCCCCAGTGCCCATGTGTTCGAGATGCTTCCCCACTTTTTCTTGTAGTAGTTTGAGTGTATTTGCTTTGATGGGGAGGTCCTTGTTCCACTTGGACTTAAGCTTGGTACAGGGTGTTAAGAATGGATCAATCTGCATTCTTCTACATGCAGACCTCCAGTTGAACCAGTACCATTTGCTGAAAATGCTATCTTTTTTCCATTGGATGGTTTTGGCTCCTTTGTCAAAAATCAAGTGAACATAGGTGTGTGGGTTCATTTCTGGGTCTTCAATTCTATTCCATTGGTCTATCTGTCTGTCTCTGTACCAATACCATGCAGTTTTTATCACTATTGCTCTGTAATACTTCTTGAGTTCAGGGATAGTGATTGCCCCAAAAGTCCTTTTATTGTTGAGGATAGGTTTAGCTATCCTGGGTTTTTTGTTATTCCAGATGAATTTGCAAATTGTTCTGTCTAACTCTTTGAAGAATTGGATTGGTATTTTGATGGGGATTGCATTGAATCTGTAGATCGCTTTTGGTAAAATGGCCATTTTTACTATGTTAATCCTGCCAATCCATGAGCATGGGAGATCTTTCCATCTTCTGGGATCTTCTTCAATTTCTTTCTTCAGAGGCTTGAAGTTCTTATCATACAGATCTTTCACTTGCTTGGTTAAAGTCACACCGAGGTATTTTATATTATTTGTGACTATTATGAAGGGTGTCGTTTCCCTAATGTCTTTCTCAACTTGTTTCTCTTTTGCATAGAGGAAGGCTACTGATTTATTTGAGTTAATTTTATACCCAGCCACTTTGCTGAAGTTGTTTATCAGCTTTAGTAGTTCTCTGGTGGTACTTTTGGGATCACTTAAATATACTTTCTTATCATCTGCAAATAGTGATATTTTGACTTCTTCTTTTCCGATCTGTATCATTTTGATCTCCGTTTGTTGTCTGATTGCTCTGGTTAGAACTTCAAGAACTATATTGAATAAGTAGGGAGAGAGTGGGAAGCCTTGTCTAGTCCCTGATTTTAGTGGGATTGCTTCAAGTTCTCTCCATGTAGGTTAATGTTAGCTACTGGTTTGCTGAATATGGCTTTTACTATGTTTAGGTATGGGCCTTGAATTCCTGTTCTTTCCAGGATTTTTATCATGAAGTGGTGTTGAATTTTGTCAAATGTTTTCTCAGCATCTAACGCAATGATCATGTGGATTTTATCTTTCAGTTTGTTTATATAGTGGATTACGTTGATGGTTTTCCGTATATTAAACCATCCCTGCATACCTGGGATGAAGCCTTCTTGATCATGATAGATGATTGTTTTGATGTGTTCTTGGATTTGATTTGCTGGAATTTTATAGAGTATTTTTGTGTCAATATTCATAAGAGAAATTGGTCTGAAGTTCTCTTTCTTTGTTGGGTCTTTGTGCGGTTTAGGTATAAGAGTAATTGTGGCTTCATAGAAGAAATTCGTAGCACTCCATCTGTTTCAATTTTATGGAAAATTTTGGATAGTATTGGTATGAGGTCTTCTATGAAGGTCTGATAGAATTCTGCACTAAACCCGTCTGGACCTGGTCTCTTTTTTGTTGGGAGACCTTTAATGACTGCTTCTATTTCGTTAGGTGTTATGGGGTTGTTTAACTGGTTTATCTGTTCGTGATTTAACTTCGGTACCTGGTATCTGTCTAGGAAATTGTCCATTTCCTCCAGATTTTCAAGTTTTATTGAATATAGGCTTTTGCAGTAGTATCTGATAATTTTTTTTAATTTCCTCTGATTCTGTTGTTATGTCTCCCTTTTTATTTCTGATTTTGTTAATTTGGACACACTCTCTGTGTCCTCTGGTTAGTCTGGCTAAGAGTTTGTCTATCTTTTTGATTTTCTCAAAGAACCAGCTTTTGTTTCTGTTGATTCTTTATACAGTCCTTTTTGTTTCTACTTGGTTGGTTTCAGCTCTGTGTTTGATTATTTCTTGCCTTCTACTCCTCCTGGGTGTATTTGCTTCTTTTTGTTTCAGAGCTTTTAGGGGTGCTGTCAACAACAAATTGGACCTCATAAAATTGCAAAGCTTCTGTAAAGCAAAGGACACTGTGGTTAGGAAAAAACGACAACCAACAGATTGGGAAAAGATCTTTACCAATCCTACAACTGATAGAGGGCTCATATCCAAAATATACAAAGAACACAAGATGTTAGACTCTAGAGAGCCAAATAACCCTATGGGGTACAGAGCTAAACAAAGAATTGTCAGCTAAGGAATATTGAATGGATGAGAAGTGCCTAAAGATATGCTCAACATCCTTAGTCATCAGGGAAATGCAAATCAAAACAACCCTGAGATTCTACCTCATACCAGTCAGAATGACTAAGATCAAAAACTCAGGTGACAACTGATGCTAGCAAGGATGTGGAGAAATAGGAACACTCCTCCATTGTTGGTGGGATTGCATGCTGGTACAACCACTCTGGAAATCAGTCTGGAGGTTGCTCAGAAAATTGGACATAGTACTACTTGGGGATCCAGCTATACCATTGCTTTTACATGGGGTTTGGGAGCAGGGAGCTGTCATTACTTTTTTTCTAACTAGAATTATTTTAATAGTCCTTTATTGAATAAATGCTGTAATTTGTTTGCTATGAGACTTATTCCTGAAGTGAATGTAAATTATTTTTCCACATGCATGAAGTGTATGTACTAATCAGAGTTGTCGTCATTGCATTGAAATTATTTGTTTTTGAACTGAAGTAACTCATATTTATGTAGTAGAATGCTTGTGTTTTCAGTCTTTGTAATGATTTCCTTTGGTTGTATTTTAAATCAAATAGTCTGGGTAATATATCAGTTTAGATTAATATGTGCTTAAAAGAAGAAAAAATTCAATGGTTCATGGTAGAAATGTGCCACACTTAAATAAGCTTTGTATGACATGAACTTCTGTTAAAAGCTTGTAATTCCTGGTGACTTTTCACTTATAAAAATACTACTTGCACGGGTTACTTGATTTATGGATATATGAAACCTCAGAACAAAAGTTTTTCTTTCTCTTAAACTATTCTTTTGTCAATCATTCAGAATTCTGTTATTCTGAAAAGTGTCCCTGTTGTATAGTATGGGATGCTGCTGCCAGACTTTCCTGAGTAAGTGCTGGCGAAAGAGGACTACTAACTTGCCTGCATCTGTCTCTGACTAGGGACCAAGGAGTCTGCCGAAGGAAACTGAAGAGCTGTAACATTTTCACAGCTTGGAGAAGATAGAATCTTTATAAGTACAGTTGAAACTTGATCAGTTATACAAGTGCACTGATGGTTCCTGTCTTCCCTGGTTCCTGTCATTTGAAACCAACTCCTGTTGTATATATGAAGAATCTGGGACACTCATATTTAAGAAAAAGTTGATGTCGTTAAGGTGACTAAGTAGAAAGCTTAGAAAAATGCATTAATTTGCAAATATTTTGGCATAAGAAATTTTCCAACTGAAAACATTATTTAGTAAGCAAAAGCTAAGATGTTTCATTGAAATCATAAGGCAGTTAATAATAAACTGAAGAAAATAACTGTGTTCTAATAGAGAATAATCCAATTAAGAGTCAAGTGAATGTTATTTATTGGGTAGTAACAGAATTAACATGTAAACTTAATTATATTAAAAGTTATTCTGTTAGGATGTTTTGTATTAATAAAAGTGAACAAAATTTTAAAAAATAGATTAGCAGAAGTCGGGGGTCTTGAACCAGACAAATGACTCATTACAATGAACATCTATAAGCAAAGACGTGTGGACAAATGAGTATACTATGGGACACACTGTGACCCAATGACAGCTTCCATATAGATATGTTTTCTCTGTTTTAGGGGCTGTTGTAAGGGTAGAGAGCAGATATGAGAGGAGGAAGAGATGAGTGGGATTGAGGTACATGATGAAAGATTCACAGAAAAACAATAAAAATGTTTTTAAAAAGAAATATATTTTTAGAACTATTAGAATTCCAAGGTTTTATTAGTTTTATTAATAATTACAGAAAGAAGTAGTACCTACAAGATTTTTAAAAGATGAATATATATATTTTTAAAGGGGTAAATACATCTGGCATTAAGCTTTAACAAGGAAATACAAGTTGGTCAACCACAAATACAGAAGAAGATTGAATGGCTTATGAGTCAGTCCCAACAGGTTATATAATATATAATTCTAAATCATATGAAATTCCAGAATAGATGTGATTATGAGCATAATAATCCTTTGCTTTCCATTGGTTCAGAAGAGAGAAATAAGCAAAGATATAAACCACAGACTTTTGGTGTGCACAAATTTTTCTGTTTGGCACTGTAATGACTGGTACATAAAATTACAGGCTTGCTAATCCAGTAGAAATTTACAGTGCATAGTGAACCTTATGGTATGCAAGTTGGTAAAGTTATCTACAAAGTCAAGGCATCAAAAGAAAGAATGGATGTGTGCTCTAACAAAAGAATTTAGTAAAATTTAGTTAACTGTGCACTAAATATATGGAGAATCTCCCCTATTAAGAAGAGGCACTGACTCAAACATATTTAGCATGAAGTGGCATATGTAAGATTAAAAGCAAAAGACACTTGAGCTGGAGAGGTGAACCAGTGGTTAAGAGCACTGAGTCCTTGTCAAGAAGACTTGTGTTCAATTTCTATACCCACATGGTAGCTCATAACCAATGCCAGAAAATATGATGCCCTGTTTGGTTTTTGTGGTCACCAGGCACACATGTTCACAGATATTCCTCCAGGCAAAGTAACTCAAATACATAAAAAAATAAATTGAAAATAAAAGAAAAAAAATGAACAAAAACAGCATGGACATATTATCTAGTTGACATGTTACTTGCATCAAGGTACAATTAACACGTGTTTATTTGCTATTGTTATGTGTCCATTATCTACTAATGGCACTTACGCACATGTAGATCTGTATTTCAGAGAATACTGCTGTGCCATTCCCAGGACACATTTATTCAAACATTTATTGTGCACTATGTTTGTAAGCATTAACACCATGCTAGACAATTGAGATAAGCCACAAACAAGACAGAGCCACTGTCAACAGAAGAGAGTGTAACCATGAAAATAGCAGGTAGAAAGCACAGTATAAAGTCAAAAGGAATGAAACAAACGTTCCTCATGGTCTAAGAGGGTAAAGTGATAAGCTGGCTAGTGCTTTGACATCTTCAAAGAAGCTAGTCTTTTGAGAAGAGGGAACCTCAATTAAGACAATTTACCAACTAGGGCAGCATATTGTGATGACATTTCTAAATTAGTTATTGATGTAGGAAGGCACAGTCCATTGTAGGCAGTGCCACCCTTGGGCAAAAGGTTCTGAAGTATATAAGAAGCCAATCTGACTTTTTTCCACTGGATGTTTTTATCTACTTTGTCAAAGATCAAGTGACCATAGGTGTGTGGATTTATTTATGGGTCTTCAATTCTATTTCATTGATCTATCTGCCTGTCTTTGAACCAATACCACACAGTTTTGTGGGTTTTTTTTTTTATCACTATTGCTCTGTAATACACCTTCAGATGAGGGATGGTGATTTTCCTCAGAATTTCTTATTTTTTTTTATTATTAACTTGAGTATTTCTTTTTTTTTTTATTAACTTGAATATTTCTTATATACATTTCGAGTGTTATTCCCTTTCCCGGTTTCCGGGCAAACATCCCCCTCCCCCTCCCCTTCCTTATGGGTGTTCCCCTCCCACCCCTCCCCCCATTGCCGCCCTCCCCTAACAGTCTAGTTCACTGGGGTTCAGTCTTAGCAGGACCCAGGGCTTCCCCTTCCACTGGTGCTCTTACTAGGATATTCATTTGCTACCTATGAGGTCAGAGTCCAGGGTCAGTCCATGTATAGTCTTTAGGTAGTGGCTTAGTCCTAAGCTCTGGTTGCTTGGCATTGTTGTACATATGGGGTCTCGAGCCTTCAAGCTCTTGCAGTTCTTTCTCTGATTCCTTCAAGGGGGTCCTATTCTCAATACAGTGGTTTGCTGCTGGCATTCACCTCTGTATTTGCTGTATTCTGGCTGTGTCTCTCAGGATCGATCTACATCCGGCTCCTGTCGGTCTACACTTCTTTGCTTCATCCATCTTGTCTAATTGGGTGGCTGTATATGTATGGGCCACATGTGGGGCAGGCTCTGAATGGGTGTTCCTTCAGTCTCTGTTTTAATCTTTGCCTCTCTCTTCCCTGCCAAGGGTATTCTTATTCCCCTTTTAAAGAAGGAGTGAAGCATTCACATTTTGATCATCCGTCTTGAGTTTCATTTGTTCTAGGCATCTAGGGTAATTCAAGCATTTTGGGCTAATAGCCACGTATCAATGAGTGCATACCATGTATGTCTTTCTGTGATTAGGTTAGCTCACTCAGGATGATATTTTTCCAGTTCAACCATTTGCCTACAATTTCCTTAAAGTAGATTTGTTTTTGATAGCTGAGTAATATTCCATTGTGTAGATGTACCACATTTTCTGTATCCATTCCTCTGTTGAAGGGCATCTGGGTTCTTTCCAGCTTCTGGCTACTATAAATAAGGCTGCGATGTACATAGTGGAGCACGTGTCTTTTTTATATGTTGGGGCATCTTTTGGGTATATGCCCAAGAGACGTATAGCTGGATCCTCAGGCAGTTCAATGTCCAATTTTCTGAGGAACCTCCAGACTGATTTCCAGAATGGTTGTACCAGTCTGCAATCCCACCAACAATGGAGGAGTGTTCCTCTTTCTCCACATCCTCTCCAGCATCTGCTGTCACCTGAGTTTTTGATCTTAACCATTCTCACTGGTGTGAGGTGAAATCTCAGGGTTGTTTTGATTTGCATTTCCCTTATGACTAAAGATGTTGAACATTTCTTTAGGTGTTTCTCAGCCATTCGGCATTCCTCAGCTGTGAATTTTTGTTTACCTCTGAACCACATTTTTTAATGTGGTTGCATCTACCATTCTATTTGGATATGGCCTCGTAAAAGAATCTTTTTTAATCCCCATTTGGTTTGCCGTTTGTCCTAACCACAGTGTCTTTACACTTACAGAAGCTTTGCAGTTTTTATGAGAT